>NW_019385501.1:208468-224672 GCF_000671375.1 Centruroides sculpturatus | reverse complement strand
TACTGTATTTACAGTACATGCATTCGTAAATTTAAATTACTTTTTTCTGTACTATATTAAAAACTAAAATTTATTTGTTTGTAAGCTTAAAATAGATCCTTATTAACCATATATTATTAAAAATGCATTAATAAATAAAATACAGAACGGGAATTGGTAATTTATGGTTTAGCCTAGTGGCAAGTAGATTCAGAGACAAGTAAATTCGACTTACGTCATTTTTTGACTTAAGTCATTCTCCTGGAACCAATTACCGACATAAGGCGAGGTATACCTGTATTTATTTTAATTTATGCTTTAGGACATGCTAATTCTGATAACATTAAAAAACTGATAACAATATCTTTGATTATAATATACCAGAAAATTTGGTAAATAGTGTAAATTATATATTTTTAGTTGAAGTTTTAAATAAAATTTTACTTTATATTTTTTTAGGGGTTAGCTGTAATATTGGCACCTCCACGTGGTAGAACATTCCAACAGTTTGTTGATTTGGCTCAACAGAGATTTTATATCGAAAGATTGATGGCTTACGATACATATGTATGGGAACTGCATGTTAAGGTAAGAAACAATGATTATTTGTTAGGCATAGAGGTAAATTCTAGTACCTGTGGTTAGTATCTTTCAATTTCAATTTGTACAGTACATTCATTATATGTTTTATCTTAAAAATATTTAATACAAAATTTATCATATTCTGTTAAGTGTGATAAAAAAGAATGCATATTGCAATTATGTAATTATTACATTATATTCTAGTTTGCAATTTATTATTTATATAATTGTTATAGATTTCTCATTCTCAATTTTGGAATAAGTTATTACAACTTTGTTATTTTTATCCATTTCAAGGATTGATAGATAAATGCTTATAAAATTAGTTTGGAAAGAGAGAGAATGATATGACTAGTTGTAGAAAGTAGTAAAGTTAATGGTTTAATGTAATCATACCATATTCATTTTTCAACTTAATAATAATTTACAATTACACATTTTTCCAAATGTTGAGGGCCTGCCAATGGCCAAGTAGTCTTCATTTTCTAAACACTGGGAGTTCAGTTGTAGGTTTGCTCCTCGATTGACTGGGCTGGCCATGTGGAGTTTTCCGGGTTTTCTCCATGTCTATAATGCCTAAATAGGGGCAGTTTCCCTTAAAAAGATCTCCCAGAAGGCATCCCCCTAGGCAGATCGCTTAAGTGTTGCATTGCCATAACTAAACAAACAAACCAAATGTTGAGTCAGTTTTTACATTATTTTGTACAAGTTTTTTGTTTTTCCTTGGCTCATTTCCATAAAACAGGCTGCACTTTGGCATTCAGTGAAAAGTGTTAATTTTTCAACACCAGTACTATTTTTGGGTACAACCAGACCCAGAGAATAAGAGACTGTCAATGTAGTATTGACATCATTATTCTCCATCCATTAACTGAAATTTAAAGCTGTTCTCTCTGCTCGGGAGGTAATTCTGACAATTTCTTAGGATGGAAAGGGAACTGTTTACATCTGGTAAAGGAAAAAGCAGTCAGTACAGTGAAGTATTGCAAACCTATACACCTATGCACTCTTCATATATTTGCAGTGTAAAGCCAGAAAGAACAGTTTTTTTTTCTTTTGCATTGTAATAATACACTGCAGAAAGGAAACAATTAAGACATTTATGGTTATATTCACAACTGAGGATTAAGAGTTAAAGTTAAGCAATAAGTGTTCATGTACTAAAAGTAAAGTGAATGGTAATTGGTCAACTTCTAACTCTAACTCTTGATCCTTGACTGTGAATAGGGTCATTAAGAAGCTGAAGTTACAGGTTTTTTCTGCATCCTCCTTAAAGTATCTGTATCATCATTAGGCTTCTGGTTGTTCCAAAATCCTGACTGTTTGGATGCTGAAGTTCAAATTGTTGGATTGGACCAAGGAAAGCTTAGTTTTTTTCATGCATAGAATACAAAAATGGATTGCAAATTTAGAAGACTGTCACTCTAAATGATTATTACATTAAAAGTGAATATGTGATTTAAAATAAATTAGTTTTAATACTTTTTTAAAACTGATTATATCAGTCTATCTCTTTCCAAACTAGTTTTATAAAAATAGTCCTTCTTTATCACGTTATCATATGTATTGTTACCTCCTGAAGTTTTTAAAAGAATTTTAGGAATAAAATCTCATAAATAAATTGTGCAATATTAAAAAATTGCCAAAAAGTGTAAATATAGAAGAAATTTAGAAATTTATTAGTGTTAGACTATAAAATAATCTTCTTTAAACCATTGTGCATATTGATATCAGTTTTATACTACAATAATAATAATAAATTAAATAATATACATTATCTTATAATATAATTGAGATGGGGTGATAATGATGATAATAAGCACAGAGCCCAAACGGTTAGGAGTTGAAAGTTTAAATTTGGTACACGGTTAGGGTATGTCATGAGAACGTACACTAAGAAGGGATTTTTTGAAATCCCCCTCCGCAGGGGAGAGGGACGGGATTAAGGCTTACCATGAAGAACTCTGCTTCTATTATACTATTTTAGATGCAGTTTTTTGCATTTTTGATTGCGTTTTAATAGGGTATGCCATGAGAATCCACATTAAGAAAGGGTTTTTTTTGAAATTCTCACCACAGGAGAGAGAGAGTGTGTGTTAAGGATTACTCTGAAGAACTCTGGCTTCTACTGTACTATTTTAGATGTCTTTTTTGCATTTATGCAGGAAATCAAACATATTTTTAGACCTTTCTAAAAATTTTCAACGATATTTAGTGTTCCATTGTATTTAAAGTTGACGTGGGGAGCGCATGCGCATAAGTTTGCTTTATTTGAACTCTTCGTCTTAATGTTCAATTTTGTTTGAATTTATATTTATGAATGATTCTGGAAGATCCAGCTTATTTTTTGAATTTATTAAACCTGAAGAAGAACCCAGAAAGAGTTAAGACATTTATTATTTATCACTTACAAGGGAACTGTCGGAGTGTCTTCTAATAAATTTTAATAAAATTTAGTTAATAACTAAGTTAAAAGTATACAAACTCTATTTTAAATTTGTAGCATTCACTAAAAGTGTTGATGAGAGTTATTAGCAATCAAATGTTGCACTACTTTATAGTAGTTTAACACAGTTATGCAAATTTTTAGAAGTGAAAGGGTTGCGGAGGAAGACGGCAATATTACATTTAGAATAAATTCTGGAATTTTCAAAAATGGTTGAAGAATTAATAAAATTTTGTATACTTTTAACGTAATTATTAACTAAATTTTATTCATTCTTCTCCTATTTTTGAAAATTCCAGAATTTATTCTAAATGTAATATCGCCGTCTTCTTCCGCGACCCTTTCACTTCTAAAAATTTGCATAACTGTGTTAAACTACTATAAAGTAGTGCAACATTTGATTGCTAATAACTCTCACCAACACTTTTAGTGAATGCTACAAATTTAAAATAGAGCTTGTATACTTTTAACTTAAATTTTAATAAAATTTAATTAATAACTATTAGAAGACACTCCGACAGTTCCCTTGTTAGTGGTATTATGCATTGGTTAGTGGTTGCAGTGAGTCTTAATTATAATTATCCTGTTGTGGTAAGCAGATATCTAAAATTTTCTAATTAGTCTCAGAATAGGGGGGACCTAATTCTTTCACTCTGTGAAAACGGGTAAGATTGGCTATAATCTAATAATCTTAATCTTTGCTATCATTACTTTTCATCCGAACAATGCCAGGCTCAACTGCTAGTATTATAATAATGCATATTATTTATGTGAAGCTTAAGACTAGATTTCAGGTAGTTATTGATTGAATGCATAAATTATTTGAAATTTAAAAATTTTTATTAAATAATGCTTTCACTTTTCACTGTTAATTTATTTTTTTTATTTACATAATTTTACCTGGTTTAAACTATATATTCCAATGTTGCAATTTTTGAATATATAGTTTAAACACTTACTTAACATAAATTTAATAATGATAAGTTATATTTATATATCTAAATAATTTCCTTATTTATCAGCTTAAAGAAACTCAGTCAGATATTTATGATGACAACTTGCATTATCCTCAAATGTTAATATTGAGAAAAATGTAGTGAAGATAATCCAGTCTGCCTCTTATTCAATTAGAATACAGGTTAGTATATATATTGTACTTAACTTGAATAAATTCATACAAAAGTACTAAAATGCCAGTTTACAGATAGCTTATGAGTGTGAAAAGTAAAATTATATTTACTAAAAAGACACCTTTTGCATATTTCCAGTACAAAGTTTTATTATCACAAACATTTTGGCCTCTTTCAAAGGCCTGCTTCAGGTTAAAATTGCTGTTTTTGAATGCTGACTGAGAATTTCTGTGCTGGAAATGTGTGTATGAAAGATGTATTTTTAGTAAGTTACTCATTCCAGCTCATGTATTATGATAGTAAAATTGTAGTTAAAATAAAATACTGCTGAACCAATTGCAAATATCATACTGGTTATATACATGAACATATGATTTGTTTATATAATTTTAATCTATAAATAAAAAAGTGACTAAAAACATTACTAAAATGTTAGAATATATAAGAATTGCAATATTTATATTTTTTGCAGTTTGTATTTGTGCTAGCTGATTTTGAACATTACTTATTATATAAAACAGAATGTGAATGTAATAAGTAATGTTCTTGTATATCTAATGTTCATGTAACTCATATATCTTATGATATCAAACATAAACTTAAGAAAAAAGATTTTTATTTGCAGATACTATATACAATAGAGTGTCATTTATCCGAATCAATTGGGGACTGGGATTGTTCAGATAACTGATTATGTACAAAAAAATATATTAACCTACCCCATGTTGGAATTTTTCTCCGTTGCGTGTCGCTTTGCGTTGAATTTTCGTTGATGTTAGACCTAATGGAAATTTTATTATAATAATTGTGGCTATTGTGTTGTTAAAAATTATTTCTTTATTTTGAACAAACAAAATAAATATATTGAAAAATGTAAAAACAAAAAAAAATTATATTTTAGAAGTTAATCTAGTATCAAAAATGTTAGATTCAGCATGACATGTCATGACACACAGCCCTCAGAAAAACACCACACAAAAGTGCCAGTAAAACACACACACACCAACAAAAAAAATATTGGAGTAGCCCAAGACATAGCCAAAGGTTGCAGCACCGCAGCACTAGTGAAAATTTAAATTTGCCAACTGGAATGCTTTCAGTTGACTGGCTTTCGGGTAAATGACGTTCTACTGTAATTCAGTCTCTGCATTTATACTAAAAATTGTTCAAAATATGTGTATATGAATATTGACAGAAACATGACAAAATATTTCATAGCATTAAGAAAATAATACTGATAAAAATGAACTGTTTTCTGTTCTAAAAAATCCAGTTTAGAGGTAAATGCTTTCAAATTCCAAAAGCAGGCTTCTTACTCTCAAATATTTGTGTGAATTAATTTTTGTTGAAAAGGAATCAGTTATGTCTAATACTGTTCTTTTGTAAATAGTAATATACTTGAATAAATTTTTGAGATGAAATTAAAATATTAGTACATACTGCAAAATAGTTTTTAGTATTAAAATATGAATTTGATTTTAGTTTTCGTTTATTAATCTAGAATTGATGTGCAAAATAATAATTTACACACATTGGAATCTTGTTATAATGAACTTTGAGAGGACTCTCCCAAAATGTTTTATAATGAAAAAGCATAAATCATCATCAAGTAAGTTAAATAACTATGAAGTCCATATTTGGAACAAAAATAAGTTTGTTAATGCATAAGCAAAGTTATACATACAAAAGAACACAACCAAATTACGACTTTAAGAAACTGAAAATGGGTTTGAATATGTCTATTTAATTTACATCTTGTCATATTCTTCTTGTGCCTTGCACAGGAAGAATATTATAAGATAGTCTCCTATACTTACAGTGACCATACGTCCTTTATTTAAGAGGACAGTCCTTTATTTCACTGCTCTGTCCTTTAACTTTATTTATTTTCTAAAATAAGCATTTTGTCCTT
The DNA here is from genome assembly GCF_000671375.1 of Centruroides sculpturatus. Classification (NCBI taxonomy): domain Eukaryota; kingdom Metazoa; phylum Arthropoda; class Arachnida; order Scorpiones; family Buthidae; genus Centruroides; species Centruroides sculpturatus. The sequence goes on along the minus strand of NW_019385501.1, from coordinate 218,623 downwards.
TATTTTGTAAAGTTGATGCAAAGTTTAAAAAAATTTTTTTTTAATAATATATTGAACAAGTTAGTNGTAATATAATGGAACCCTTATTTAAATTAATACTTATTATAATAAAAGAAATATTTTATTTGAAACACGCTTACCATAAATTGGAATATCAAGTTTTAGTGAGATGAATGTGTGAGACAGCAAAGGGCCAGGGGTTAATCCCTCCTGACCACTTACACTGCACATGCTGGTAAAACCTGGTCTCGGAGTCATCAGATGGCTAGGAGGGCAAAAAGTGAGTGGGGAGTGCGTCGGTAAGCCGGCAGGCGTCCTTAGAACAATGATAGACAGGTTTAACAAAATAAACAAGCATAACTAAGCTAGGTTACAAGAGGCAATAATAATAATAAGTTTAAAAGCGGTTAAATATGAGATAAATATACAAAGGGACAGCTCTTAGCAGCTAAGCTTATTCTCGGAGAGAGAGTTCACAATGCTCTAACAACAATACCTCTATGAGGAAATGAATGATATGCATTGAATGGTTCATAGGAATCGTAGTCGGCACAGGAACTGTAGTATGGCGATAAGTATGGAAGTTTGAAGCTGTGGTCTGTGTTCTACTGATGTCTTCGTTCACTGTATGGAGGTCCAGGAGACGAGATGCACACATTGACAAGTATAACTTCCTTTGGATTGCCCTGAGCTTCCGGGGGCTCGAGCTTTTATACGTTTGTTGTGGGAAAGGAGTCACATGATCGTCATCTGTTGGCATTAACGTTCTTGACACCTATGTGTCAACTTTCCCACCTAATTGTGATAACAAACAGTGACCTCCAGTATAATTCTCACTATGAGTGTTTTTTTTTTATTGGAGTTGTTTACAACTCTTTTTTCCCGACAACTGCGTTAAAATTGCGAATTTCACAAATGCGTCTGTTTTTTTTTTTTTTTTTTTTTTGACATAAGTATCCTCTGGAAATTTGGTTTTGTACTTGATAACTGGATTCTCATATCTGGGGCGGCATCCAGTCTTCTTCGATACTTAGTTTTCGTGCTAGCATATCTTGAAAATCCTGATTCACACCAATATGTTATCGTAAAGGGCAAAAGTATTTTTATGACCTGTTTGGATATTTCAGGATATTCTTCAAGTAGATTCCCCCAGAATACATCTAACGGCACTTCTTCAAATTTAGCCTTTGAGTATTGGATGTAATTTTCATTAATTTCTCATAATCCACTGACAGAATCCTGTTGGTTTTTTTGTTACTGTGAATGAATTTTGTACTCAATAATAATCTTTGTACTCCAAGTTAGGAAAATACTCAGTAAGAGATGTGGATAAGCTGTTGATATAATCTTTAATTTCATTGAGTGTCTCTGCGTCCAATTCCATTTCAGACTCTTGTAGAAATTTAGTAAGAAGTGGAAAACAGTCAAAATTATCATGTTCTACTTCTGAAATCCAGTACTGTAATTTCAAGATAAAGCTATCATATTATCTTGAGTTCGAAAAATGTTTGTTTCCTTTCTTTGTAGAGCTAGGCATGTTTCATTCAACTTTGAAAAAACATCTGCTAAATATGTAAGTTTTGCATACCATACATTATTTCTTAATTTGTCAGACAAATTAAATTTATGTTCAAGAAAGTAAAACTACAATTCTTTTATCAATTCAACCATTCTCACAAGCACATTTCCTCTTGAAAGCCAGCTTACTTCTGTGTGTAAAAGAAGAGTCATTTGATGGCTATCCATATCTTCGTATAAAGCTTTAAATACTCTTGATTGTAATGGCAGAGTCCTAATAAAATTGATAATTTGCACAGCTTCCTCCAAAACTAACTGTAATGAAGCAGAAATTGTTTTTGTCACTAATGTGTATCTGTGAAGAATGCAGTGATTACTGCTGCAGTTTTTTACAACATTTTTAAGCACCAGATAATTTTCCCTTCATAGCCTTTGCTCCATCAGTGCACACTGTGAAATGCATTTATCCCAACCAATATCATGATTTGCTATATAATTATCAACACAATCAGATATATCTTTTCTTGTGGTATGAAGCTCTAAACTTTTACAGAAAAGCAAATTGTTCTCAATTGTTTTATTGAAGTCATATCTAATGAACACAAGTAGAATTGCCAGTCCAGCCACATCTGTAGACTCATCCATTTGCAATGCATAAGCATAACATGCATGCAATTGTGAAATAAGTTTGGTTTCAATGTCATCAGAAATATCAGCAATACGCCTTGACACCGTATCATTAAATAGAGATATAGATTCAACCTTTTGAGCAGACTTTTCATTAAATATACATGAAACTACATCTTTCAATATAGGTTTTATCAATGATTAACCAATAGTGTGTGCTTTGCCATGAAGAGAAATATAGTAAGATGCTTTATATGACACTTCAGTTGCATTTTCGTTGTCTGTTCTGCATTTCTTCACCATGAAACTTGTAGTTTTATTGAAACTTTCACATTTCCTTTCAAAAAAGATATATCCTTATTTTTATAGACACTATGCCTGGTCTCTGTGTCTTTGCAACTTTGATGGTGCCAATGATCTGTTAGCTAATCTTGTGTAACAAAGTATACAAATGGCATCTGGGGCTTCTTCATCACCAGTACTAGTAAAGCCATATGACAAATTCTGAGGATCATACTTGCGTTTCTTTTTGCCTGGCTGCCATTCAAAACAAGAGGAAACATATTCCGTGTTTTTTGAACTAGTAGTTACAGGTCATTCCTTTGCAAGTTAACCTTTTTCTGTATCTTCTTTGGATGTTGTTGCTTTACTAATCCTTTTTAATCATTGATCCATTGTAGGGCTTTAAAAATAATAAAAGTAATTTGTTGAGTAGAAGAAATGCTTGTTGTAACAGTAGAGCAGCACATGATCAATATGCTGACGATCTCGCCAAAATACTATATTGTAAAAAGAGAAGGCACTGAGGTCGGCGTTATGCGTGTGTTTTTTTAATCGCTAGTACTTTCGACGAACTTATAGTCGTCGTCATCAGGCGAATTACCGAAAGAATTAAACGGAAATAGTCTGATTTGGAATAGAATTCTTAAATTTAAGATGAAACTTTAGTCAAAGTCGTTAGGAACACGATAGAAATATTCAAAAATGCTCGAAAAACGAACGAGCAGAAAGCTCCATGATGTGCGAATATGCGCATGCGCAGATCTAGACGCACACTGTACGCATTCTGGAGGATGCTAATTTTTACTTAATTGTTTGTATAGTGTGACCCATACACTGGGCAGCTTGAGAGTTGGAATGTTGCACGTGTCCAAAGTGGTAGTAAGAAGAGACTCCCATATGAAAACGATTTTTCGATCCTTACAGCTCTTGAGCATAACCGCTTTGGACCATAGTGGGTTGTAACCCTGCTCAAGTACTTTTCTTGCGAGCTCGGTGGTGTGTCTACCCCTCGCAACATCGTTTTGGTGCTCTTATAGTCGGCTGGCAAGCATTCTAGTAGTGGCCCCGACATATCTTTCGTTTACTCCCATTGTAAGGTTTTCCAGAGGTACAGCATAGACCCCCGACTTCTCAAGCGTGGAAAATTTGTCCCTATCATTACAAATGAGCTTGCGTAGGTTTGGAAAAGTGGGGTTAGTGGTAGTATAAGGCCGTGCTGCTTAAAGATTCTGCAGATACGTATAGAGAGGGGTCCCAGGTATGGCAACGCTGTTTGTACCATTGAAAATTCTCTTTTGCTGCATAATGTGGTACTTGGAAACAGTGATTTCTTTACCATATTGAGCACGTGCGTAAATTTTGCACGTGAAAAGCCAGCAGTGCGTACCCCAAAACTTATGTTGTTTAACTCCATGTTTACCAGCTCTTGCGAAGATGATAGTAAGTAAGCCCTTCTAACGAGAGAGGCAATGGCAGCATTGACATATCGAGAAGGCTGAAAAGCCTCTGCTGGTATAATGTGTGGGGCTATGCTGGACTTGTGATGAACCGAGAATTGTAGTCCTTCCGAAGACTTACATATAAGCAGGTCTAAGAACGTTATTGCCGCATCTCTTTCTTTCTCCCAAGAGAAATTGATGGAAGGATATATGCTCCATATTGTTTGAGGAGTGGATAAGGAGTGGACACTCCTTATCCACTTCTCAAACAATTAGCACATTTAGGCTTTTCACTTTTCTTTGTACATGTCTTAAACAAATGATCATCACCACAATGGCTACAAACTTTCTTCAGTGATGGGCAACTTGCCACCAAATGTCCAAAAGCAAGACATTTGTAGCACTGTCATACAGGGAAAAAATCATAAACATTGCACGTTTTCCACTGAACATAAAAGATATCCTTGTTTTTTAGTCATTGCCCTAACCTCCGGTGACATCTCTAATACCCATGATAAAAACTCGTCATTTCTCTGTTTGATTGAAAATCGAATGTTTAAAACCTTTTTAAACTCCTCCATCGTGTACTTCTGTGAAAAAATATTCTGTTCAAGCAGGTATTCTAGTAGGTCGGTCCTCTTTGGTAATTGAGTTGGGGACTGAAGTCACTTTCATAAGAGGAAGACGCCGTCTTGCGTTTCGTGCCTTTAATTCTTCTATTTTGTCTAATTGTTCCTGAAAGTATTCAGCCGCCTCTCTGATAGGAAAATCAACAGCAATTCCACCCTTGTTAATCTTACGAATACGCTTGATAGGCACCTTATGCAATCTTTGATCAAAAGAATTAGTGAGCAGCGTCTTAGTCTCTTCTGATGTGCTCTTTTTATTATCATTGTAAACTAGAACAGTGTATGTTGGTAACGAGGACTCCTTTTCAGACTGTGTATTCTTCAAAGAATTAAGATCGCATTGTAAAATATCTCTATATGTCAGAGCAGTAGTCCCTTGAGAACCTTCCACCCCTAAAAGTGGAAGTTTTTCTAAGTCACAAATAGTCTGTTTCACTTCCTGAATAGCCTCTAAATTTTTGTCACTCTGAGCAACAAGCAGCTGTTTGACATCCTCTTTCGTTGGCAACAAGTCAAATTTCTGAAGCAGGAAATCTGATATGGAACTTTTCCTAATTACCTCTTTGGTGCTCTTCACTAAGGTAATAAATTTATCTGTAATAAATCTAATATGTTCCTCAGTACCCAATCGTCCTTTTGGGTTATTACGGAAATATCTCTTTAAATCCTCAATGGCTTCCTCATATTTCTCCAGAAATTCTTCAATAGCCATCACTGAGTATAACAACTTCTAAAATGAATAATTTCCAAAAAAATAAAATGAAGAAAGAACATACGACTTCCGGTAAAAATTCTGGAATCTTCTATGGTAAACGTCATTGACCGTTACTATGGCGACAGTTGTTGTAGAAGAATGTTGAAAATTTTAAAAGTATTCAATTTTCAAAAACTAATAACTTCACGAAAAATTGTCATAGGTTGAAAAACTTAACAGATTCTTAATCCACACGGAAAATGCTATCCAGAAATATATAACACTTAGAGCTTAAAGTAAAAATTTCAGCAAATTTAGTATTACAGTCTCTATAACACTGTTGATTATTCTGTTTTATATGAATTCCATGTTATACGAGTCACTTAGATTTTACAAATACGTGTGCCAGGCTGTGAATGGTTCATGTATTTGTAAAATCTAAGTGACTCGTACAACATGGAATTCATATAAAATGGAATAATCAACAGTGTTAGGGGAGTCGACTGTATTAACCACTTGCCGTACAAATGTTTTTAAAGGAATTTTTAATTAAACATAAAAAATACTTAAAACTGAAAAAAAAATGAAAGAAATGCATTAATTTTGAAAAAGCTTCAAACTTTATTTTCCATTGTCTCGCCTTTCTGCGAAATTTGACACTGATGAGTCATTGTTTACACAGCTGGATGACCTTGAGCACATCTGGTGTCGGATTTCCCGGGACATTCTCATAGACGTCTCGGGAGGACAAGGGTTTAAAGTACGGTGAATACTAGCTGGCCGTATATTTTTAAATATTTAAAAAAAAATAAAATTTTTATTGTGATTTTCGCTCCCCCCCTATTTAATTAAACGTATATATAATAAAATATATTAATTTAAAAAATTAAAAAACTATTGGAGGTCGTTTTTGACATCAGAAAGTAGCTTTAAATAACTTTATCGAAGTCAAATTGTGCACTACAACTTCAGAATGATTAATTAAATTTGATAAAAAAAAATTGCATTAAAAAGAATTAAGCGTTAATCGTGCATCATTAAAGGTTGATTAAAATTGCGATAAAATTTTTTTGCACGAGTAAAAATTTTTGAAAAAATTTGGAGACTTAAAAAACATTCCAAAAATCCAAAAAAAAAAATTTGGGGAGCGAAAGGACCACATTTTCTGTAATGCTATGTAACCTGCCCAAGTTAACTCGGGTCCGGGCATTAAGGGGTGGGCAGCCTTTATAAACATAATTTAATTGTTACAGTCATCCTAATAAAAAATTAATCATAAAATTCTATTTGCTTTTATAGGCCATAGCATATATACCAGTAAAATTTTTTATTGGTTTCAATTTGTTTTCATTGATTCCCTTTTTTTTTTTAATGGTATGATAACAAGAACGGATAATGATTGCCTGTTATCACCCACATTTTGAAGTTAATATATGAAAACACAGCTTAAAATGCTTTATTTGAAAATAATGATACATTGATAAAACTTTGCTTATACAGGTATACCTCGACTTACGTCGTTTCGAGTTACGTCGTTCCTGATTATACATCGTTTGTCAAGAAAGTATATGGAAAAATAAAAATCAAGTTTAAGTCATTTTATTCGACTTTACATCTGTCCGCCACAAATATTAAAGTCGTAACATCACTAGAAAACTGTTTAAAGCACATAAAATCGTATTATAATATATACATTTACAAGTATATACTGTATTTACAGTACAGTACATGCATTTGTAAATTTAAATTACTTTTTTCTGTACTATATTAAAAACTAAAATTTATTTGTTTGTAAGCTTAAAATAGATCCTTATTAACCATATATTATTAAAAATGCATTAATAAATAAAATACAGAACGGGAATTGGTAATTTATGGTTTAGCCTAGTGGCAAGTAGATTCAGAGACAAGTAAATTCGACTTACGTCATTTTTTGACTTAAGTCATTCTCCTGGAACCAATTACCGACATAAGGCGAGGTATACCTGTATTTATTTTAATTTATGCTTTAGGACATGCTAATTCTGATAACATTAAAAAACTGATAACAATATCTTTGATTATAATATACCAGAAAATTTGGTAAATAGTGTAAATTATATATTTTTAGTTGAAGTTTTAAATAAAATTTTACTTTATATTTTTTTAGGGGTTAGCTGTAATATTGGCACCTCCACGTGGTAGAACATTCCAACAGTTTGTTGATTTGGCTCAACAGAGATTTTATATCGAAAGATTGATGGCTTACGATACATATGTATGGGAACTGCATGTTAAGGTAAGAAACAATGATTATTTGTTAGGCATAGAGGTAAATTCTAGTACCTGTGGTTAGTATCTTTCAATTTCAATTTGTACAGTACATTCATTATATGTTTTATCTTAAAAATATTTAATACAAAATTTATCATATTCTGTTAAGTGTGATAAAAAAGAATGCATATTGCAATTATGTAATTATTACATTATATTCTAGTTTGCAATTTATTATTTATATAATTGTTATAGATTTCTCATTCTCAATTTTGGAATAAGTTATTACAACTTTGTTATTTTTATCCATTTCAAGGATTGATAGATAAATGCTTATAAAATTAGTTTGGAAAGAGAGAGAATGATATGACTAGTTGTAGAAAGTAGTAAAGTTAATGGTTTAATGTAATCATACCATATTCATTTTTCAACTTAATAATAATTTACAATTACACATTTTTCCAAATGTTGAGGGCCTGCCAATGGCCAAGTAGTCTTCATTTTCTAAACACTGGGAGTTCAGTTGTAGGTTTGCTCCTCGATTGACTGGGCTGGCCATGTGGAGTTTTCCGGGTTTTCTCCATGTCTATAATGCCTAAATAGGGGCAGTTTCCCTTAAAAAGATCTCCCAGAAGGCATCCCCCTAGGCAGATCGCTTAAGTGTTGCATTGCCATAACTAAACAAACAAACCAAATGTTGAGTCAGTTTTTACATTATTTTGTACAAGTTTTTTGTTTTTCCTTGGCTCATTTCCATAAAACATGCTGCACTTTGGCATTCAGTGAAAAGTGTTAATTTTTCAACACCAGTACTATTTTTGGGTACAACCAGACCCAGAGAATAAGAGACTGTCAATGTAGTATTGACATCATTATTCTCCATCCATTAACTGAAATTTAAAGCTGTTCTCTCTGCTCGGGAGGTAATTCTGACAATTTCTTAGGATGGAAAGGGAACTGTTTACATCTGGTAAAGGAAAAAGCAGTCAGTACAGTGAAGTATTGCAAACCTATACACCTATGCACTCTTCATATATTTGCAGTGTAAAGCCAGAAAGAACAGTTTTTTTTTCTTTTGCATTGTAATAATACACTGCAGAAAGGAAACAATTAAGACATTTATGGTTATATTCACAACTGAGGATTAAGAGTTAAAGTTAAGCAATAAGTGTTCATGTACTAAAAGTAAAGTGAATGGTAATTGGTCAACTTCTAACTCTAACTCTTGATCCTTGACTGTGAATAGGGTCATTAAGAAGCTGAAGTTACAGGTTTTTTCTGCATCCTCCTTAAAGTATCTGTATCATCATTAGGCTTCTGGTTGTTCCAAAATCCTGACTGTTTGGATGCTGAAGTTCAAATTGTTGGATTGGACCAAGGAAAGCTTAGTTTTTTTCATGCATAGAATACAAAAATGGATTGCAAATTTAGAAGACTGTCACTCTAAATGATTATTACATTAAAAGTGAATATGTGATTTAAAATAAATTAGTTTTAATACTTTTTTAAAACTGATTATATCAGTCTATCTCTTTCCAAACTAGTTTTATAAAAATAGTCCTTCTTTATCACGTTATCATATGTATTGTTACCTCCTGAAGTTTTTAAAAGAATTTTAGGAATAAAATCTCATAAATAAATTGTGCAATATTAAAAAATTGCCAAAAAGTGTAAATATAGAAGAAATTTAGAAATTTATTAGTGTTAGACTATAAAATAATCTTCTTTAAACCATTGTGCATATTGATATCAGTTTTATACTACAATAATAATAATAAATTAAATAATATACATTATCTTATAATATAATTGAGATGGGGTGATAATGATGATAATAAGCACAGAGCCCAAACGGTTAGGAGTTGAAAGTTTAAATTTGGTACACGGTTAGGGTATGTCATGAGAACGTACACTAAGAAGGGATTTTTTGAAATCCCCCTCCGCAGGGGAGAGGGACGGGATTAAGGCTTACCATGAAGAACTCTGCTTCTATTATACTATTTTAGATGCAGTTTTTTGCATTTTTGATTGCGTTTTAATAGGGTATGCCATGAGAATCCACATTAAGAAAGGGTTTTTTTTTAAATTCTCACCACAGGAGAGAGAGAGTGTGTGTTAAGGATTACTCTGAAGAACTCTGGCTTCTACTGTACTATTTTAGATGTCTTTTTTGCATTTATGCAGGAAATCAAACATATTTTTAGACCTTTCTAAAAATTTTCAACGATATTTAGTGTTCCATTGTATTTAAAGTTGACGTGGGGAGCGCATGCGCATAAGTTTGCTTTATTTGAACTCTTCGTCTTAATGTTCAATTTTGTTTGAATTTATATTTATGAATGATTCTGGAAGATCCAGCTTATTTTTTGAATTTATTAAACCTGAAGAAGAACCCAGAAAGAGTTAAGACATTTATTATTTATCACTTACAAGGGAACTGTCGGAGTGTCTTCTAATAAATTTTAATAAAATTTAGTTAATAACTAAGTTAAAAGTATACAAACTCTATTTTAAATTTGTAGCATTCACTAAAAGTGTTGATGAGAGTTATTAGCAATCAAATGTTGCACTACTTTATAGTAGTTTAACACAGTTATGCAAATTTTTAGAAGTGAAAGGGTTGCGGAGGAAGACGGCAATATTACATTTAGAATAAATTCTGGAATTTTCAAAAATGGTTGAAGAATTAATAAAATTTTGTATACTTTTAACA
>NW_019385501.1:165370-205778 GCF_000671375.1 Centruroides sculpturatus | reverse complement strand
ATGGTGAATTATTTGATGAAGTTTCATGTGTAAAAAAATATGTCACAAACGAAAAGATCGAAGAATGGTGACAGAATAACCAGCCCTGCCATCAAAGGTGGATTGAGATTTTTGAACATTTTACAGCAAAAGAAATTGTTTTCAAAAACATTTATAAAATCGTAGAACTTTCTTTGTCTCCCTGGATCTAATGTCCCCGTTGAACGAATATTTTCATTGGTGAATAATAGGTGGACGAATGAAAAAACTGATTTAAAAGTAAGCAGATTAGAAGCATGTATTTTCATCAAATACAACTTTCAAATGAACTGTATGGAATTTTATGACTTTAAAGCGTGAAATGGCACTATAAAAAAAAATTAATTCTACTGAAAAGTATCAAAATTAATGTTATTTAAATTTTTTACAATGTGTGTATGTGTAATAATTCAGATTGTTTAAAATTTTAATGTATGCATTGTTGTATGCTACTATTTTCGTAATAAATGTTATAAACTTATGAGATATTTTTTGATTTTCTTCGATATGTCCTTTATTTTCCCCCAAAAAATATGGTCACTGTACCTATACTAGAGGAGACTGACCACAAGGAGTCTGAGACATTTCTCTCCCCCAGATATCCCTCAGTGCCATCTTACCCTCATGCCTTAAGGGAAGATAGATAAATAAACAACATAATTAAGAGGCATAAGTGGCTATCCATATAATTGTGTTTATGATAACTTGTGACTCTTGTTGAAGTTAGTACTCTTGTTAGCTGCTTCCAAGTTTGCCCCTTTCTCTTGGGTATAATTAATGAGTTGGAAGACAATAGCAAGGAAGAAGAAAGACAACGTAATGGAGTCACTATAGTGAAGTGAAAGCTAGGAATTCTAGTACTGCAGAACTGACAGAAAAGGAGTTTAAACTGGAAGTTCTTTATAAATGTTTGTACAACTGAAAGATTTTGTCGTGAATTCTAATGGAGGTTGAGTTGAGGAAAATCTAAAAGGTCAATATTCTAAAAAGTTTGTTGTAATGAATGCTCAATATATTTAGAATTTGGTTAAAAATATTAAATATATAACTTACAAAAAAAATCTAATAATGAAAGTAATATTGTCATTATCTTAAGTATTTATTCTAGGATATAAAATTAAATTGTGTAGATTTTTTTGTTTTTCTTCTATATTTTCTCAAAATTACTGAAACCTGTATTTTTACATAACATTTCTTTAAAAAAAAAATATTTTTTTTTTGTATTTTATAGGTAGACTGGATGTAAATGGTTGTGGATCAAAGATATAACATATCTTTGGGAAATTTACTGCCCAGAAAGTTTTTTCTTATCATTTCCACATTGGATTCTTTTGGAGTATGAAGTATTTATTTACAAGCCAGATAAATTCCTTTTATCGTCACTGCAAATTTGAGTTATGCTTCAAATAGAATATATATGTATTTAAAGTTATTTACATGTGCAAATTTACTTTTCCTATTTATTAATATTGTTTTATAGATGAATACATTTATAATTGTTATGTGATAATTATAAGTTTACCTTGTAGATTGCATTATATTGCATTGTTTTGGCAGATTGTAAGCAAGTAATGAGAAAATGTTTTAAATAATGTGAGAATTTTTTATATTTAATAATTAAAATTTTTATTACTTCTAGTCATTAATGCCAAAATATTTGATTTGCTGAATAACAATGCTATAATGCCATATATTTATTGTATTTTTAATTTATTCATGATTTGAATAACCTAAATTTATGTTTAGTTGACCAAAGACTTTATTTAATATTTATAATTTATGCCAAATATTTTTTAATATATATAATTTATCAAACTTAAAATTATTTTTCGCTAATGTAGAAAATCTTATATAAGATTATTAACAAAACATGCAAGTTAATTTGAATATTAGTGTTTTAAATTGCTCCATTTGACACTGAAAATTTAGTGATTTTTGTTTTATACACAAAAATCTTTTCCACTTGTATATAAAAAATATCAAAAGTAATTGTTAGTGCATATGTGAATATTTTTGTCACATTTACCGGTCCTTAATTCTATATCAAATTCATCTAGTCGGAGTGATGAGTTGTCATTACTCACAAATTCAGTACCTTACATTAAGGATATTTTTTCCCTTACTAATAAATCAGTAACAATTAAAATTTGCAGGCAACAAAATCACTTTCCTACTATATTCCTACAAAATCTCTCTCTTGCTCTCTCTATACAAATGAAAATGAACCGATTTAGCAATAGAACATTTTTACAGAACAAAACAAAAAAAAAGAATTGGAAATTTAAAAATTTTGAAATACTCTATTTAACAACACATATGATCTGTTTCTTAAAAAAATCAAGTTTATTTGCTACATATCAAATATTTATACTATCAAAAATCGAGGGGGGAAAATATATTTTTTATGGCAGAAATTTAGAATTTCAAAAGTGGAACACACTTTCAAAAATTGTGTAAATTCGGGTCCAATAAATAGTATCCAAAACTAATAAATTATTCAAATGAATAAGAAATAGCATTAGATTTCTCTTGGAGGTGGATTGTTTCAGTCGAGTCTAGTAATAGGATGCAAAAAATTATCAATAAAATTTCCATTCCATTCACTTTTATCGTATTGCCTAGTTTTTAGATCCTTCGAATTTCTCTACTTTATTTTGCCATTAAATATGCCAGCTTGTAATTATGAACGATTTTCCATTCATAGAACGTGCCAAATTTTGCTAATAATTTAAAATTCACTTTATAGTTTGTAGTCGAATAATCACCTTTAAAATTTTTACATAGACATTTCTTAAAATAAATCAGATACACAACTGAAAGCTTTACTGCTTTTAGGATCATTTGTAATTTTTTTAATGTTGAGTGCAATAAAATGCTACAAATTTTTAATAGAATTTACTATTTTAAAATTTTTGTTAGTTATAAATTTGAATTTTACATAAGGTTTCATTAAAAAGTTACTATATTTTATTAATGCAGTATATTCATTGTAATATTTCCATCTGTCATTTGATTGGATGTTAAGATTTTATGTAATAATACGTGAATATGTTAAAAATATATATTTATTTATTTATTCTGAATTTATTTTTTATGTTGTATATAAAATATATTAAGTTTATTTATTTCATAAACAATTGATGTTATCCTCTTCTATGTTCACTACTCATAATTTATTAAATAAAAGTTGATTTAAAAAACCTGAATCTGTTAATGTGTAGAACAAGTAACATTTTTACAGTCAAATTAAACTTTGGTACAGGAAATCATCATTTGGCATATTTGTACAGATATGTAAATCTTGGTTAATTCAAAGTTGCTATTTTTTTCATCCCTCAAATTTCAGATTAATGAGTATTTCCTGTAGTTTTAGATCTTTTATATTAAAATAATAGATTTACATATCCAAACATGATAGACATTGCACCAAAATGAATTTTCTATTCTAGGCAATGGCTGGCTTTCGTTGAAAGCAATGGTTCTTGTCAGTTAAGCGGCAAGGAGCTCAAAATAATTCCCATCAGTGACAAAGTAGTTGTTGGATCCCACCTAGAAGCTGGTTTTGAACAAAAGAAGTGGGACAACAATGGGAAGGGTATCCTCTTGTAAAACAAAATTAAATTGTAGTGATCTTGCGGAAAACGGAACTAATAATCATGGAAAGGGAGCAGGGGCTTTTTCCCTGGGCCTGGAGAAAACTTACAGGCTCATAGTGATTTCCTACCCTTATGGCATATATTGTTATTTTTGCTAACAGAAAATAAAATCCTTAAGATTTTATTTTGTTAATAAAGAAATATTTTGCATATTTCATTTGTTCAAAAAAGACGGCTAAAGGGGCTCACAACTGTGTAATTTGCTAAACTACAGTTTCTACTCCAATGTTATTCTGAAATTGTTCCGTTTCTATTATGGTAAGCGACGCATACATAATGCACTTGGATGGGGCCTCGCCCCATTTTCACACAGAGGTGCAATTTTTCTCAAATAACTACCTGCCGTGGCGATGGATAAGACAGAAGTGATGCCGACTGGAATCTTGCCAAGGCCAGCTCATTCTTTGACCTGTCTCACGAGACTCAGTCCTTTTTCTTTCCTCTGGGATTATGCAAAGGACTAATTCATCAGTAGTCTGGGGCAGAAAGATATGTATTACAAGGCACATCCCAAAAGTAAGGTACATTCTTTTATAACTTTTGTCATCTGACAATTTTATAAAGATCATATCTTACTTTCAGAACTTGCCTTATATCGATGCCATCCAAACCATCAACAGTGACACACAATGACACAGCAGGACTCCAACCATCAAATCAATATCTGCAGGGTGACAAAAGGGGAGAATACTGAACACTTTGTAACATGGTAAAAATTAACATGTATAGTGACAAATAAAAATTACTTACCTACTTTATATCAATATTGTCATTTATTACTCTGACAATGACTTACCACATGCAAATTAACTTTATAGGTAACCCCCGTATAGCACGGATTCACTCTAACACAGAATTGGGTAAAACCCACGTACAACATGAAATGTAATAAATTTTCACATACTTAAGTACTATAATAATAATTTTCACAAACTATTAATACTTAAGTATGTAAATTTTCTTTTCCACCTTCTGTCAATACATGTAATCCTTCTCAAAACTTGTTTCACTATTGCCAGATCACAACACTTCTGATTTTGTGTTGCCAGATGTTTTCCCTTATTGCATATTTGCTTTATTCTTCATAAGTGCTTAGCACCATATAAGGAAATTTATAAAGATCTTTTAACTAAAAGCAAGCAATCTAAAATAACATATTTTTTGCAAAAGGTAGAGCATTGATCTGAAGATAATGCAGAAAAATGCTCAGAGGATAAGGATATCTTGCCAAAAAGAAAATGCCTCGGTTAATAGTGCTTAGTAAAGAAACATTGTTTAATTTATATTATTAAAGTTTTCTTAAGCAATACACATTAAAGATATTTATCTTAATTATGAAAATATAATAGCATGTTTTTTAATTTTTGGAACCTAACCCCTTTTTTTTGTACTAGTTCTTTGTTTCGTATAACACAGATTCGCATATCACGGCAATTTTTTGGAACATAACTCCCGTATTATACGGGGTTGTGAGGGGATAGCCGGGATACAGAGTAGTTACAGAGTAGTAGGGATACAGACTTTTATATCACTTATTCGGCAGCTATTCAAACGGATAGCTGCCGAATAAGTGATCAGGTTGTCTAAAACAGTGGCCTCAGGTTGTCTAAAAAGTGGTTCCCAATTAGTTTTTCCTGCGTACCACTTCAAGAAAGAGCTCAAACTCGCATACCCCTTACAGCAGAAATTCATATTAATCCATACTAATATTATAAATTCAAAGGTAATTCTGCCTGTCTGTTATCTTTTCACGTTTAAACCAATGAACAGGTTTTAATAAAATTTGGCACAGAGATAGCTTACATGTTGGAGATGGACATGGACTACATTTTACTGTGAGAAAATATCTTACTCCCACAAGAAAATTCGATATAATGCAAGTGAAGCTGTGGGTAGAGAACTAATGATAAATAGAATAAGTTTTTTTACATTTATTACCTTTAAAATACAATTCTAATAATATTGAAAATAACATAAGGTTATTTAATTTTAATGTGACAAATGTGCATGATTTTCTTTGCACAACTTTGTAAAATCTGATTGCTTTTTGGTCATCTTCAGTCTCAAGTCATCTTCAAGTTGAAGTCAGAGATGTTTAGTTTTCATGTTTGTCATGGCTGAAAATACGCTCTCACAGAGATATGTTGTGCAAAATAATAGTAAATATTTTATTGCCGCTTTGCTGACATGATGATAATGATAATTGTACAATTAACACAATTTGTGTTAATTGTACAATTTTGTTTCTTGCGTAAGAATTTCATTTAGATATCGTCACAAATGCATTTTCTTGATGAAATTTCGAGAATAGTTTTAGTTATAAATAAACGAATTTGTGCATTCGACATCATGTTGTAAATTGCTGAATTTTTGATGGTCCACCCATTATTCTTTTGATTGCTTCATCTCATGCATTTAAATTTTAAATCGATCGATTTTAGATTGCCGCACTAACCCCTTCACGCAATTTCGCATACCCCCAGGGGTATGCGTACCACTAATTGGGAACCATTGGTCTAAAAGAATGGCTTTTCTATCAAAGAAATCGAGTGTGGAGGGACTTACAGTTTGAAGTAAAGCAAAAGCAGAATTAGATGATCACGTAATCACCCTTTTCCTTATCAGGATTCCCAACACCAGTTAATCAGTTTTATTACACGCTGATTAATACGTGTTATCGCCAACTTGTGAGTATGAGGAACACAAGTAACTTGAATAGGCAGAAGTGTGAATATCTAACATTAACCAGGCCATATTTATAATATAAACTAAAAACATTTAATAAATCAAAAATATTAACAGTATACAAATGAATGAATGAATAAATCAAAAATATTAACAGTATACAAATGAATGAATAACTTAAACCTAAACCTATATATCCTATGTTAAACCTAACAAGAGAGAGTTTACAATCGAGTGGAATGTGGTTATATATTACCTTCCCAGTTCATTCAATATTCCAATGCATGAGAATCTTCTTATTTGTGGACATTCTTTTTCTTATATTTTCTATGGCAAATTCTTTGTATAAATAACTCTTCTTATAACGGTCTCCTCGTGTAATGGACTCTATACATTGTATGGAGAACTCTGTAATATGACTTTCGATTGATGGACTCTATATTGTATGGAGAACACTTCGAATGGTGGGAAAATGTCTCTTTTATATTGGCCTTCTCTGACGGCCAAATAGCATGTGCAAAGGCCGCATTTTTTACTCATCTCGTGAGTCGGCCGTAGGAAAGGAAATCAACTTCCTTTCTAAAATCAAAAGTTTCTTTTGACATCCGTTTTTCAAAATTTTGTTGAAGTTTGAAAATAAATTTTTGTAACTTTTAATCTAAATCTTTTTCTCTCCTCTGTTAATTTGTCCAAAAATGACTTTCCTTCTAACTGTAGATTCTCACAGGGGTTACCAATATATGGTTCTTTTCAATGTTAAAATTTGTTTTCCCTACATTAAAAGTCAACAAACTGTAGATATGTATATATTCTATGATAAATTATATTATATTCAAATAGATTTTAGTCTAACCAAATATCTTTTTTCTTTAATACTTTCATTACAACTTTAGATATAATATATAAAATGCAAATACCAACTAGGTTAATATATTGTATCTAGCAACTTCATTCTGATCTTTAAATATTTCCAAGTTATAAGTCTTAACATTCACTTCCATCACCATTTTGAAATACTATACTCCTTACAAGTTTTTTTTTTTTTTTAAATAATTATTAAATGTCAATTAAATTAATGATTTTTCTATATTTCTATTAAAATTTTTAGTTGGCATTTTTCAACTTAATTTTTATTCAGTTCAGTTGATCAATTGAACTGAATAACTGAACAAATAACGACACTATTTCAAAATCACTAATAAATTTTTTTACAAAATAATGTATTAACACAATAATAATAATTAATTTAAAATTCGTTTTTTAGAAGAAAATGTTGGATGTTAAAAGAAATGAAATTGTTCTGCAAATTCACACAAAAAATAAATTTCTATAATTGTATTTCCTTCAGAATTAGCACAAGGTTGTCGTTGAGAGAATTAAATTCTTACATAATTTTTTGTAGATATATTTAATAAGATAGGACCAAAGAGGGGCATTTAGCCTGAAATGCACATCTTTTTAAATTATAGAAAATAATTTAAATTTAATTTAAAATAAACCTATTTTTTCCACTCAAAAAAAAGAATTCCAGAGCGATTTGTTCTCAACGACAACCTTGCGCTAATTCTGAAGGAAATACAATTGAGAGAACAATAAGCAATGAAATACTAAATTTCTATAACTTTGGAAGTTTTATTTTACTGACAATAATGATTTTGTTTACAGAATGAATAAGAACTGTTTTGATTTTTCAAAACATTGCACATGAAGAGAAAACTATTACAATGCAAATAAATTACAAAATATTAATTTTCACTCAAAATCCTTTATCGTATAACCATTCCTTAATTCGTTCCACGTGATTGTCCCTTATTTCAAGACGGCAGGTTACTTCATCTACACACATTCTTATTTTAAATTCACTATATGGTTGCAAGTATTCTCTTAGGTCTTGTGCAAGTTTCTGAAAGTAAAAAAAAACAATTGATATTCGTTTAGAAAAATTAAGGGGACCAATTCTTAATCAGACAATGAGAATATTCTCAAAGCACATACATGTGTAATTAAATTTCATTTAAATTAAATACAGAAAGGGGAGCAAAAAAAGTAGTATGCCACTAATTATTGAAATATATATGCTGTGGTTTTTAGACTATTTTAAAAGAAAGATGTTGCATTTAGTCATCTCCCAATAAAATTTTATTGTAAATATCATTGCATCGTTAATGTGTTAATTTAAAATCTGAAATGGTTACTATAGTAATATTTACCAAACACATACCCATATGTCACCTCTAACATTTTTAACCCTTGTAATATTATGCGGACCTTCTGGAACAACTCTCACATAGACTGGCAACAGATGATTTCTTGTCCTGGCAATAAAGTATGGAAGATCAGGAACGACGTCTGTCGGAATTAAAATAAAGACTATAATTTCTATGCATAGCGATCAAAATAAATTTGAAAGATTAATAAAAACTTCAATATCTGTATCGTACGGCAGCAATTGAGAAATAAATTGTATGATTATTATAATGCACTGAACATCTAAAGTAAACAGCTGTTTTTATGCTTGAAAACATTCATTTACCATTTCATAAATCAAGATTTTTCTTATAAATACAACTTTAACAGCTAGTAAATACCAAAGAGAAAGCCATTTTGTAAGGTCACTAATATTTATTGTAAGGTCACTAATTATTATTCAAATATCACATTATAATAGGCTGTATAATATCACTTGGTCATTTAATTTATATCTTTATATAACAGCAACTGCACACTGGGATATATAAAGTAAATATGACTTACCAAACCTATAAAAGGTGCGTATCTAATTGTTCATTCAACGACAAACGTTTTCTTAACCCCTTCTGGGCTCTTCTTCAGGTGAACAACGAAATTTGAATAAATCTGAACTCTGTTGAATTTGAATCGTTCAGTTCGTTTGCTTATTCCGTTGCGTGATATGCTTGAAAGTGTTCTAATTTGACAACCAATGTTCAATTTAAGAGAACGATATTAATGTGTTACTTAAAAAATGTGTTAGTGAGATACACAATTATTTAACATTCTCACATGTTCCCCAGTATCTTTTATTTTAAGGCTTAATAAATATTATTTTGCTATTACTCTGTATGCAGTAGGTTTTGCCATGCCATGGAAAGGCCGATTTCGTCTCTTGAATTAATACAATTGGATGTGTCGTATGCCTTAAAAATTTCCATCTCTTCCAACCATTTTAGTTGGTGAATGTGGGGTGTGGTGGCAATTATCTGCGCTTTATTGAAGTCCGCCACTATTTCTGGATCAGTTGCATAGGTGGAGAGTGATGATGTGTCTCTGTTGCGTTGTATATCAGATATATGTTCTTTTAACCTACTACATATAGAAATCGGCCTTTCCATGGCATGGCAAAACCTACTACATACAGAGTAATAGCGAAATAATACTTATTAAGCCTTAAAATAAAAGATACTGGGGAACATGTGAGAATGTTAAATAATTGTGTATCTCACTAACACGTTTTTTAAGTAACACATTAATATCGTTCTCTTAAATTGAACATTGATCGTCAAATTAGAACACTTTCAAGCATATCACGCAACGGAATAAGCGAACAAACTGAACGATTCAAATTCAACAGAGTTCGGGTTTATTCAAATTTTGGTTGTTCGTTCCAGCTTTTCACCTGAAGAAGAGCCCAGAAGGGGTTAAGAAAACATTTGTTGTTGAATGAACAATTAGATACACATCGGTTATAGGTTCGGTACATCATATTTACTTTATACATGCCAGTGTGCAGTTGCTGTTATATAACTATTAAGTGATTCCGACTAATTCATACCGTAAGATAGTCGTCAGCCTTACTAAGGCTAGAGCGAAGCTGGATTTTTTAATGAAATGCAAAAGAATATGTGTGTTCCCTATGACCATATATTGCATTCGCCTACCACCAGGAAATGAACCGTTACGCAATAAAGTTAGATGGATGTGTATGAACAGGGCCATCAGGATGACCAGGAGATCCATTTATTCTAAATTGGTGGATCTTGTCGACATTGAAAACAAGTTATTTCAACAAGACCCTTAAGTTTTGGCCCTCGAAAATGCAAAAATTTTAAACATACAGGAAAGGCTAAGAAGTAACTTAATGAGACATTATTGTAAAAAACTCCAATGGATTCTCCATTTCCAAATACCCTCCACCTTCGGCCACAACGAGTGTCAGTTTATTGTATGGGACGACATACAGGTGCCGAGTTACATTGAGCTTATCCTCAAGTTTGGACCTGCTTACGCCACTATCCCTCACATTAAGGATAATGTAAGATCGTGCATTCCAGACTTAGAGTTTTTAATACAAGGCCTCTCTGAACTACAAAAGGAATATTATAGATGGGTAGCCACATTCAAAATAATAAATAATAAGGATTCTAGAGAGGTGCTCCAATTCAGAGAGAATCTTAAACGCACGAGTTGATGGATATGTCACAATAATATCACATTGGTTAGGGCAGATAAAGCCAGAATATTAGTGATTATGAAGAGAGAGACATATGAGAAAGGCCTTTGTGAGTACATAGAGGTAACAAGTTGCAATGAGGTGGAAAATAACACGATAGATAAGTTACAGTCAAGAGTTAAACGCTTCGCTTCTACAAAGTTGGCTACCAGATTAAATATGAAGAACATTGTAATGGATGCACCTGATGCCCCAAAATTATTTGCCTTTGCTAAAACACATAAGGAAGGGAAACAACTACGCCCAGTGGTGAATAGGGCCAAAGCTCCCACACAAAAGCTCGAAGAAGCGTTACATAACATTCTTACTCCACACCTTGAAGGGTACCAATTTTCAATCACCAACACATTGGATTTAATAGAGCAACTTAGGGTAGTTACATCACCGTGTTATGTTACAGTATTGGATTTTAGATCCCTATACCTTTCGATTGAACTTCCCCCATGTTTTTGCATCATAAGGGACTTTCTCTTTAAAAAAGTTGGACACCAATGAACTACAACATCAAGCACTAGAATTGGCCCATTTAATTTGTTACAACTCTGTTTTTCTATTTAAAGGAAGGTTGTACTCACAAACAAGAGGTGTCCCCATGGGTGGTTCAGTATCCGGGGATTTATGTGAGATAGTCATTAGACAATTAGAAAACAGGACATTGCCTAATTTCCTCCACGACATTATCCTGTGCAAAAGATATGTCGACGACATCATCATCTTATGGAGGACATCTCCCAACCTAGCCTGTTTTCTAGACGAAATGAATGATAACCCGTATGGACTGACACTAGAGATGGAACAACACAGTAACAGCAGAGTACATTTCCTGGATTTGGATATAAGATTTGAAGATTCCAACATCCATACATCGGTTTTTCGCAAACCGTCTAGTGTATTGGCATACAAGGTCTGTTCAAAAAGTATCGGACCTTTGGTCGGTAAAAATAAATTTATTGACTTTGAGGTACAAAACCCTAATCCCCTTCAAAGTAGTCTCCTTGGTAATGTATACACTTCTCCCAGCGTTCCTGCCATTGCTGGAAACACTGCTGGAATGCATCTTTTGGAATGGCCATCAGCCAGTCCGTCGGATTTTGCACGATGTCTTCTCTCGACTAAATTCGGGTTCCTTTTAGCGGCATTTTCAGCTTAGGAAAGTGACGAACCACAGGAGTGTAATGGTTGGCGGCGAAAGTCCGAATCAGATGCGCAGAATGGGCGGATGCGTTATCACGATGGAGCTGCCAAGTTTTGATCGTCCACAGATCTGGTCGTTTGCGTCGCACAGCATCGGAAAGACGACGAAGGACCTCCTGGTGTACTCCTTTGCGATAGTTTGGCCTTGTGGTGCGTACTCACGACACACCACCCTACGAGAGTCGAAAGAACTGTCAATATGACCTTTGATATTGCTGCGGACCTGCCGCGCTTTTTCTGGCCTCGAGGATCGTCCCCGAAAGCCTGCTGAATCTTGCGAATGAACCTTGGCGATACCCAAGCGTTTACGCTTGGGTATCGCCAAGGTTCATTCGCAAGATTCAGCAGGCTTTCAAAAGATTCAGCAGGCATTTCAAACGCGCTTATACGCACTCTTCCACACAAAAAGCGCTAACAGATGAGTTAAAATATTTGGAAGGCATCACCAGGTCCCATGGTTACCGCAATATTAAACAAAAAATCTCGGAGGACCACAAACAACCACAGGCTTCTTCCAACAATACAGCAAGCACGCAAAACATTAGCAAGACTATGGAAAATGTGAGGATACCTATCAAGTTCAACCCACTATTGAAGTCTATATACAGCACCATTGCTAAAGAACGAAAAGTCAACATAGCATACAGAAGGTGCAGCATGTTGTTCGATATCCTACACAACGAAAAGGATTGATCCAAGACGGAGAAATTATCAGGTGTCTATACAATCCCTATAAGGGATAACAGGTTTAACAGAGATCTGGTATACGTGGGATCAACTAAACGTTTATTAGGGGTTAGGTTAAAAGAACATATATCTGATATACAACGCAACAGACACACATCACTCTCCACCTATGCAACTGATCCTGAAATAGTGGCAGACTTCAATAAAGTGCAGATAATTGCCACCACACCCCACATTCACCAACTAAAATGGTTGGAAGAGATGGAAATTTTTAAGGCATACGACACATCCAATTGTATTAATTCAAGAGACGAAATCGGCCTTTCCATGGCATGGCAAAACCTACTACATACAGAGTAATAGCGAAATAATATTTATTAAGCCTTAAAATAAAAGATACTGGGGAACATGTGAGAATGTTAAATAATTGTGTATCTCACTAACACATTTTTTAAGTAACACATTAATATCGTTCTGTTAAATTGAACGTTGATCGTCAAATTAAAACACTTTCAAGCATATCACGCGATGGAATAAGCGAACGAACTGAACGATTCAAATTCAACAGAGTTCGGATTTATTCAAATTTCGTTGTTTGTTGTTCGATCCAGCTTTTCACCTGAAGAAGAGCCCAGATGAGGTTAAGAAAACGTTTGTCGTTGAATGAACAATTAGATATGCATCGGTTATAGGTTCGGTACGTCATATTTACTTTAATTTATATCTTTGTTCGGCAGATTGGGGTTCTTTTGTAAATATGAATATTTAAAGATAACAGCATCGAATAAAGCAGCTTTTACATTTATTTAATTCAGAGTTTAATTTCAAGTTCAAAGATTCATTAATAAATGCATTACCATTATCTGAAATTTTACTGTTTTAATATTAATAAAACAGTGTAGAGTTTGTTAAAGAAACTTTTGTAATTAATTTATAATAACTAATTCTTTTATGTACAGTAGTAATGTTGTTGTCTTGAAACTACTGTCTGTTAACAAAACAACAAAAACACATCAAATATTTTCTTGAAATGAATTACTACATTAAAATCATTTGTATGCAATTTTTAATAAATGCTCAAGTCTAAACAAACCTTTGAGTCCAACATCTCTGCATTTAGTATGGCTTTTACAACATGTTTTGTTTCTCATCTGAACAAACCAATAAATCACTTAAAGCAAATCTTTTATTGTGTTTGTATATATTTATTATGTTAAATATAATGATAACATTGCAGCCAATAGAAGTATAAAATCAAATGGCCTCCTACAGTTCTGGATTATGAAACTTAGTTTAACACATACCTGAAATTTATGTTATTGAGCTGCAATTTTCAAACTGAAGACATAGATTCCCATGATTGTCTACTCTTCCTTAATCTTGAAACAGAGTTAGATGGAAAAATTAGGGGCCAGACGCTCAAATTAACTGTATACAAACTTCTAGACTGGACCAGAAGTCACATGATTTTTTTTACATTAAAATATTAAAAGTTGTAGCCCAGCATTGTTATGATGTCACAGTAAATAATTGTTCATTCTAGTTGTAGCATCTGGTCCTGGAACTAAAACTAATACATGATAGCAGACTTGAACTTATTTAAAAACGAATAATTCTGCCGTGATCAAAAAGTATTTGGAATGATTCATTTAAATTGCACACATGCAAGAGGGCGCCACTGTCATCTTTTTTTTATTGTTCAGTATAACTTTCGTCAACATCTAGCAGCAATCCATGCGTTGTCTGTTTTCCATTGCAAATAAATGTTGCGTGTAAAAAATTTTTGCACTGACAATTTTTCAAAATGCCAAGTGTAATTGAACAAAGAATGTGCATTAAATTTTGTTTTTGCAATGTATTCAAATGGCTGAGGAAATGCTTTATCCAGGTGAATTGCTCTTAAAAGTCATTATTACAGGTGATGAAACATACGATCTACACTTCTGACACCAAAACAGCTCAACAATCAAGTGAATGGTGCTTGAAAAGTAAAGCGAGACCATAAAGACCATATCAAAGTTGGGTATTCAGTACAGATTACTTTGGAGAGGACAAAATAAATTTGATAAATTCAAATCTTGCATTGTATTGAACCATTCCCAATACTTGATCACAAGGGTAAATGCAAAATTTTAGTGAATTGTTTGTTTATTCATATCAAAATCATATGTAAATAGAAGAAAAAGTTTGTCTGAAAAACTTTCTAATCAGACTTATTTGAATGAATTAAAATGTTATGGCAAATAAAAACTAAGTAATATTAATCTGTGTAATTCTATCATATAAGCTAGAATATCAAAGAATTGTACAATCAGCCTAATTTTCTCATCACAAGTATGCACAATTCATCACTTGGACCAACCAACTTATACAAAGGATAAAGATGATGATCCAAACTACCCACTAAAAGTTGAGATAATTCATATTCAAATCCAGGCTTTTATAAGCAAATATCTTACAATCATCTGGTCAATTAATGCCAACTTAAAAAGTTGGCAAGGGCTCTTGCACTTTCCCAGCATTCATATGGAGTTAACAGATGTCTCTACCTCAAAATAATTTTTGCCTTTGTAGTAATTAACATTAAAAAAACATAGGTTTTCTATTATGAGATTTTGTTTTCAAAATGCACCATTAAGACGGCATTGAGATAGAAAATCAAATTTAGCACTTGCTTTACATAATTTAAGGGTCAGCTTCTTATACTGTTTGGCCGGTGTAGCCATCAGTATACTTATATAATGAACTAACTGGATAAATATACTACAAATAAAACACACCTTTAATAATCCAGCTAATAAAAATTAATAAAGTAAAAATGTTTTCGATTGTTTCTTAACGATCTTCTTCAGATACCATAACATAAAATAAAATCGAACACAAAAAAAAACGTAAATGCAAAATTAAAATATAAATAACGGAAAAGTAGCTGCGGTGATAAAATAAACACAAAATATAAATTAAGCCGAAAAGATGTTCCTTAACAAAAATAAAAATAAATAAAGTCATTAATTCTTGTAAAAGGATTGCCATGCGGAGGTAAAGAGTCTGCATCCCTATGGTTGATGCAACCAGTTTTCTTGTGTGCCTTAAAATTTTGTTTTCAAAAAATTGTAAATGCCTACAACAAGTTTTTGTTAAGTTATCCCACTCAAGATATAATCTCCAAAATTTATCATCATCAATGCCATATGTAGAAGCATATCTGCCAAATTTCAAAATTTTTGGTCCATGTCCTGACATATAAAGCAAAATATAAGTCAACACACAAACACAGAAATATTGTATGTGATTTTTTGTAATCAGAACCTTAAAACATACAGAAATGCAAAATACCCAGAGGGTCAAAATTTGACTAATTACCATACTTCCACAAACAAGAGAATGCCTTTATATGTGAAAACGGCCCATTTTTGTGTTTTTCAAACTCGCATCATTGCCTCACTTATAACAACACATTCTTATCCATGCCAGCTTATTTTGCTTATCAGAGAACTGCACCGACATGTTAATGTAAATTAAATGTTAAGGAGGCAGTAAAGGAAAGTAATAAATTATAAACAAAGCCAACAAAACCAATCTCTGGGACAATTTTACAGAAAGCAAACATCTTCGACTGCATTAAATGCCCAACGATGCCCATTTAACATGGCTGAAAATGTTTATTTTCTGTAAAATTGCACCGGAGATCAGTTTTATTTGCTTCATTTATTAATTGCATCCAGTTTTGAGTAGTGGAATGTAATAAACTGTATATCTTCAGACACAACACAGCTATTTTAGCAAAGGAGGAGTTTACTCGACTCGGTTCTACCCAAATATTAATTAAAAATACTGCATCATTTCTTGTTAAATATTAGTTATTGTATTATTTTTGAATCTATTTAGGAATCGATAATGGCAATTACCTGGCGCTTTCCTCCAACCTAAAACAGAATTATCTTTCGTTGGGGGAGGAGGGACAGTTACTTTTTTGGCAAGCAATTTCTCTACATACTTCCAATGGCCTTTGACTTCTTCTACTTCTGTGTATTTTGGATCTGGATTCGATGCCCAAATACTTTTATCTGATATATTTGCAGATCGATGACACTAAAAATTCAAATTTACTCTCGTAATCAATACACTAACAACAATACAGAAGCAATTATAAACTAATTAATCAATTACAACCAAAAATAATCAATTACATTTTACTTTATATAAGTTATTTCTTAAAAATTAAGGCAAATTAATAATAATTGAGATTTAAATTAACCTTTCTAAACGATGTAGTTGTTCTGTATAAATTACTGTGAATAATTTTTGCAGAATTTCTTAGAAGAAACATCTTAGATGCTTCCGCTCAAAGCATGGGGAACATGTGAGAATGTTAAATAATTGTGTATCTCACTAACACATTTTTTAAGTAACACATTAATATCGTTCTGTTAAATTGAACGTTGATCGTCAAATTAAAACACTTTCAAGCATATCACGCGATGGAATAAGCGAACGAACTGAACGATTCAAATTCAACAGAGTTCGGATTTATTCAAATTTCGTTGTTTGTTGTTCGATCCAGCTTTTCACCTGAAGAAGAGCCCAGATGAGGTTAAGAAAACGTTTGTCGTTGAATGAACAATTAGATATGCATCGGTTATAGGTTCGGTACGTCATATTTACTTTAATTTATATCTTTGTTCGGCAGATTGGGGTTCTTTTGTAAATATGAATATTTAAAGATAACAGCATCGAATAAAGCAGCTTTTACATTTATTTAATTCAGAGTTTAATTTCAAGTTCAAAGATTCATTAATAAATGCATTACCATTATCTGAAATTTTACTGTTTTAATATTAATAAAACAGTGTAGAGTTTGTTAAAGAAACTTTTGTAATTAATTTATAATAACTAATTCTTTTATGTACAGTAGTAATGTTGTTGTCTTGAAACTACTGTCTGTTAACAAAACAACAAAAACACATCAAATATTTTCTTGAAATGAATTACTACATTAAAATCATTTGTATGCAATTTTTAATAAATGCTCAAGTCTAAACAAACCTTTGAGTCCAACATCTCTGCATTTAGTATGGCTTTTACAACATGTTTTGTTTCTCATCTGAACAAACCAATAAATCACTTAAAGCAAATCTTTTATTGTGTTTGTATATATTTATTATGTTAAATATAATGATAACATTGCAGCCAATAGAAGTATAAAATCAAATGGCCTCCTACAGTTCTGGATTATGAAACTTAGTTTAACACATACCTGAAATTTATGTTATTGAGCTGCAATTTTCAAACTGAAGACATAGATTCCCATGATTGTCTACTCTTCCTTAATCTTGAAACAGAGTTAGATGGAAAAATTAGGGGCCAGACGCTCAAATTAACTGTATACAAACTTCTAGACTGGACCAGAAGTCACATGATTTTTTTTACATTAAAATATTAAAAGTTGTAGCCCAGCATTGTTATGATGTCACAGTAAATAATTGTTCATTCTAGTTGTAGCATCTGGNCGGTAGACACGTTAACAAAGAGTCCTCCATTGACTTTATCGCTCTCTTCTGTGTTGAAGTAAGACGGAAACGGCCTCGTTTCTGGCAACCAGAAAACTGGATTCTCCTTCACAACGCCTCGGCACATCACGCTCTCCTAGTTACAGAATATCTGATAAAACACACTGGATTCCGCTCCCAAAGACATTTGTCTTCACGAAACTGAAAACTCAAGATGGTGGTCAGATTTAAGTCAGTACAAGCAGAGGCGAATCCACGGAGGCTAACAGGAGCTTAACTCCCTCCCATTCACACACAATAAAATTTATTTATTCGAACTTCTTTTCTTCTCGTTTCACGCGATCCCAATTGGATTTTCATCCCTGCACCATGCATTATATATAATGCTGTATTTAATATTATTGCTAAAATTCGAGGTGGAATCAGAGCCGGAATTTTTTCATCCTATTCTACATTACCGTGTTGTAAAAAGAAACGGAAAATTCGGCAGACACACAAAAGTCGTCTTCAACTCTGCTCTTACTTGGCATTGGTATTGTCATCAGTGCGCCCCACGTCCACTCGTAATGGTTTAAAGTCGGACCTAAATCCCATACGCGTGAAGGTGGATGCACACGTGACGCGAAACGAAACCGCAGAATCGCAAAACGCGACAAACGTAAGCGATTTATTTCTGGGCGCATGCGTTCGGCGTTCAAGATGGGGCAAAGGGGTATGCCACTTTTCTATTTATAGTTTGTTTTAATTATCAAGACTTCTGCAAAACAGAAAGTGTGGAAAAAAAAAAAACATTTTTGTACAAAAAAATTAAAATTATAAATTTTATGTGAAAATATATTTTAATATGCCCACATTCATTGCGCCAAACTACGCTTATAATTTAAAATAGGAATAATTTCGCACAGAATGAAGAAAACTTTCTGTATCGAAAGTCATATTCGAATCTTTTGCCATTTAACAAATACCCACGATTCGTATGTTCACACGACAAACGCAACTAACGAAGTGAGCTGCGATTGGTCGTAGAAAATGCGCCTAAATCGAGAAATTTTTTCTGGCTTTCGTCACGTCGCGCGCACGACGTGACGAAAACCGCCGCACGTTCACATCTGCCTTAATTCAATTGGTTAGAATTTATACATTACAAGCAACGCGTTGAGCCATAAATTATGTAAAGAAATTACTTCGAATTCTTACAACATACAACGGGATTCGAGAAAGTCTTTCGACATTTATTAATAAAAATCAATTATTTTACAAACTTCGTAATCCATATCGAAAGTTTTATTAAATCATTACATTGTCTCCAACATACAAAATAAAAAATTTTTAAACAACATAAACCACTTTAAAAATATATTTTACTCGTCTTATTTATTCAGAAATGTTATAAAAATAATTTAAACCGAAACTGGCTCAACCTTTTTAAGGTACTTCACAGATACGGTTTCGTTAACCATCGGAGAGATGCTTCTAAAGCTGTGTCGTCCGTCTGGTGACTTATCCAAATTGGAAACTTTGGGAAAACATGCGTAAATTACAATTAAACCAAGAAAAATACAGGAACTTAAACAAAGAAAGGCGATTCCTATCGCTGCCGTAGGCACGCATAGATATTGAGCTAATGATTGATACTTTAAAGTGTGTGACAAAATTGTTATCAAACTTCCACACACAAGTAAAAATGCTGCTATAATTCCGAGCGATAAATACACTTCGGGTAGGGAATTGCTTTTCTTGGAAGCTTTAGTATCGTTAATTGTAAACTTCATGTTTCTAAATAAAAATTACACAGTTTAAATAAGTAAATTAAGTGTAAAATATTAAATAAATAACTCACCTATTATTCTAAATCGAGTAGAATTTGTGAAACGATCAATTTATTAGTTTAATTAACAAACGTTTAAAAAAAATCAAGATGATACGATACGCCTTTTCCTCTTACTTAACTCAGGAAGTATCGGTTCCACCCCTCGCAGGATGAGTGAACTCATCTCTTGAATTACTTGTTAGCATATTTACATAATTATACTTTTAATTATAATTGACTGAGATTTTAATTGCGATTAGTCTAATTTTTGTAACAATTGCAAAATATTTTGTATTATTTTGCCATTAACAATAACCTTAAACTATGGCCGAAAAGAAGATGCGCCAAGAACTGGAAAAAGATAAGGTCGAAGAATTCAAAAATGATAATATTAAAGAGGTATTTTCCATATTTAACAGCGATGACGATTGTTTATCGGGTAACAATTTAAGAAAAGTCATGAAAATGGGCGATGTGGATCTTAGCGAGAAGGAAATTCGAGATATCATCAAGGCGGTCGATCCGTGCGGCAAAGGAAATATCAATTATGCCAAGTTGATATCCATGTTAGCTACAAAAATGAGAAAATCAGATGTTTTCAACGATGCCGATAACGTGATAGTTGAAGCATTCAAGGTTTTCGATAAGGATAACAAAGGCATCGTTAAAGTATCCGATTTACTTCACTCTGTTTCGGGTCTGGAGCCGAAATTCAAGATGTATATGGAAGAATTGGTACTGAATGCCGATCCTAAGAAAACGGGACAGTTTAACTATCACGAATTTATCCAAAAAATGCAAGGAAAATGGAAGAATTATTTAATTTAGATGCTTTGATTTTCAGTGTTTAAGGTTAAAGGGTACATTAGATATACACACAAAAAATTTCATATCGTCCGAGAGAACTTGATTATATTTAAGTAATTTTCATATAAAACACTTAAAATTTTCGTTCGTGTTTCACTTAACTACATTAATTCTTTTAAATTTATTATCTCTGCAAATATCTGATATTTAGCAAAATTGCGAGTCTAATAAAGGGAAGTTTAAAAAGTTAAATGCTGTCACTGTAATTTTTTACTCGTTAATATGTATTTATTTAACCCATTCCTTCTTTTGGTGACTAAAATGGCTTTTTACTTGCAAGCCCATTGTAGATTTGGCCATGCCCAGAATGGGGCACCCGGCCGCCCCATTGTGGGCATGGCCAAACCTACAATACCAAATATCTGGAGTTTTTAGACCCGTTCCCGATCGTATCCCGGGTCCTCAGAACGGCGGACTCCCACTGTAACTGCTCGGCCATTTCGCTATATCAAACTCAATTCATCTTGGATCAGAAAAACAATACAAATATAATTGTGTAATTGAAGATTTGTTCTCATACCCGCATACATATATTTTAAGGGCATGCACAAAACATTGCCCTTAAAATATAAGTACAGTAGACCATCGATTATCCGACCCCCGATTAACCGTCACATCGGTTAACCGACCGTTCTAGTCGGCAAATTTCAAATGTCCACTAGTGATGTGGCACTACAATATTTGGCTATGTCTTGGCTACTTTAATATTATTTTTGTTAAATTTTTGCGTGTTTTAGCTGGAAACACGGCTCGACCATAGAGGGAGGCCAGTATTTAAACGAGACTTAATTTTCTAATAATTTAAAAATAATTTTTAACGATATAATAGCGACGATTATTATTTTTACTGGGAAGTTCGTCGTGGGTTCGCGCCACGATCGGACAGGCTGGCTGCTTGGAGTTTTCCGGGTTTTCTCCTTGCCAATAACGACTGAATAGGAGGCCAGTTCCCCATAAAAGTCCTCCCGGAAGGCATTATTTTCCGCCCGCGCGTATAGGCCGTTCGGATACGGCTGGCTCATCGGTCGCATAGCGATCATAAACGTATGTCTAGTCGGAGAAAGAGCCTATAGAGCTAAAATCTCCATATAAACAACATCTGAGAAGAAAGAAAGGAAAGGATTATTATTTTTTAAAAAATTTGTTAAGCTTAACACCGATGAAAATTAAACACAAGGTTGGTTAATAGCGATATACTAATACATTATACTAATTACATGGGATATACTAATATACTATACTAATAATGTATTTTTTTTATTCTTTTCGGTTATCCGATTTTTCCAGTTATCCGACCAACCTGAGTCCCCAATTGAGTCGGATAATCGATGCTCTACTGTAGTAATGATTTGGGCATCTTCGATCACAAAATTAATTTTTCAGGGGAAATCTCGACGCATACTGATCACAAGTTGAAATTAATTTTTAAAAATAATAACAATTTAAAAATTTGTTAAGTAAATTTAAACACAATTTGAAATAATATTTTAAACTTTTATTAACACTAATCTTTTGTAATACTGGAATTAATTATGGATCATACTTTGTATAAGGAATTCGATTGGTCGGTTTTTGATATAAATAAAAATTTTAATGCCAGGTTGGAAAGCTGTATCCATGGAAGCATATGGTTTTATTGTTACTTACGACAACGACAGAAATTATTCTGTTTCTCCTCGTTTATACCAGTCTCTGGATAGCTGTATTGTTGCGGTAAATAATTTTTCTTTCGATATTCCTGATAATTTTCCTATTGTTGTTTTACGTTTTAAAGTTAACGGAGAAATATGGAAAGGAGATAGAAAATTTGGTTTTGTAATTATTGACGAGGACGGAAGAATTAACGAAAGTTAGTAATGAATTATATTATTCGTTCGAGAAATGTTAGGAAGTTATGAACGAAGTTTATATTGAAAAGAATAAAAAGAATATATTAATATTTAGATATAAATTGTGGATCAAAACATTATAAATTTACTAAAGTTCATAAAATCGATTGATATGTATTTCAAGCATTCAAGTAACTATAATCGTTGGACCCCCCACAGTGCGGAAAGACCACACTAGTAAGAAAAATTATTCGCTGTAAAATTTATGAAAAATCATTAAAGAAAATTTTAAGGTATTATTCTGTATATTTACTGTTTTTTTCACGACGAAAAAGATATTACATTCACATACGGCTTACATGAATCCGTGCAAGGTTGGGATTTAGTAATAATTGATGATTTAATGCATGAACTCAGTTCAAAAACTGCGTTCTTGTTTACGACAGAATCTCATCATTATAATGTAAGCGTGATTCTGATAATGCAAAATCTGTTTTCGAAAAATTGAATTATGAGAGATATAACTTTAAATACGTACTATTTGATTTTATTTACAAATAATCGTGACGAAAGTCAAGTAAGTTGTTTGGGGCGGCAAGCTTTCGCCGGCAAACGCAATTTTTATAGATACATACAAAAAGCGACAGAAAAGGAATTTAATAATTTATTATTGGATTTTCATCCTAAAACGAATAAGAAACTTTCTGTGAGAGATTCGTGTTTTCCTGATGAACATGGTATTTCTTGGATATATTTACCGATAAAATAGAGAACGTAAAGAAAAATGATCATATGTTGGCGCTTTTAGCGAAGGAGTAGTTCCTTCTCAACTAAGAGCAATATTGAAAGAAGCTACTCCCGATCAAGTTAACGTTTAGTGCGAAATATGCGATAATTTGCGGAGAGGAAATATACCCGCCGATGTTCATAAATTACGAAAATATAAAAAAAAATTATCAGGAAAGTAAGTGAAAAACATGTTACTTTAAATACCAAGAAAAAATTTTGATTAATCAATCTGGTGGATTCTATTCTCTTCTACCGGTGACATTATTGTCCATGGCAGGAGGACTAATTGGCAAGATAATAGGGAAAAGAATCTAATGGCGAAGCAAATGGCACTTGTTCCTCCCCAAGGACTTTAAACTACAAGGATAGCCAAATCCCGTATATTTGTTAGCGTGACCTTGGATCTATGTGACGTCACAGCAAGCCCTCTACTTCAACATGACAGATCTTTCAAATAACAAAATACGATAAAATATTAAATCATTTCTTAATTAATTATTAAATTACTACTAAATGTAAACTACTGTAGAATTTTCGGATTTAATAAGTGTACTGTACGTCAATAAATTTACAAGTCTTTTGTCTAATATTTATTTAACAAATTAATGAGCTATATTTTTTATTATGTGATTATCTTACTTAACTTTTTAATTTTTTTTCGACAATCACCATTTTCAGAAGGCATTCTTTTCAATATTTTATAGTTTTCTTGTTTAAGATTTCTATAATTAATTCTTATTATAGTTCTTAATTTACAAAAATCTTTTATTAAAGTAAAAGGTAAAACTGTTTCCACTGACTAATTCTGTACAACTCCGGGGCCTTTTTTATACGATTCATCGTGATATATTTCGAAATATTTATTCCATTCTATAATTTTTGCTAGCCATTCATCAGTAGGTTTAATAAGCCCTCCATAAGATAAATGTTGCACCCATGACGGAATGCTATAGTTGTAATGATTTTTAATTTTGTTAGTGGAATTAATTAAGTTTGGGTATTTTTCTTTATATTTATAGGCAAAATATCCTGCTATATACTCGAGAGCATCGTAGGAAGTTTCTTCAGAGATTGTGTTAAAGTCTAGATTGCATGTAGAGTTTCCTGAAGATTTATTTGAAGAAAAAGTAGTTTTACATTCAGTATATTGGTCTGTATTTTCACTTGATACTTCTACATGTGCTTTCTCTAAAACTTTGGGTATAATATATTCCTCTTGTCTTCGATCTGTAGTATTTACTTTTGACTCTAAAATACCAGGATTCTTACCTAAAATAATCAATCTAATCCTATATATAGCATTTAATGGGCTTGGATGTTCATTAGGACCCCGGCTTCTATTTTAAAAAAAAAAGTTTTCCAGACAATCTTGATTTAAATTGTGAGTGCAGATGTATTTTATATCAAAAGTCGATTTCATATCTTGAAAAAGATCAATTAGCGATTTCATTGAGATTATCATTCCTTTCTGGAAAATTTGGAGGGCATTTTTTCCACTTGCTCTCATTGTTGAGATTATTTTTATCATTTTATTTAAATGTTCTTCTTGTAATTCCAAGTCTACACCATATCCATTTTTGCTTGGAACAGAACCTTTTGGTGCATAGCTATTAAAAATGTCGAACCACATATTTATATCTCTAATATACGTTTCATTGATAATAATAATTGATTCATAATAAACGTTTCATTGATATTCACATTCAATTCTTTCCATAAACTTATGTTACTGCAACTACAGTCACTGACGCAAGCTACTACATTATACGATAGTAAATAAAGTTCTGCTATTAATTTTAAAAGTATTTCTCTTGTCATTTTTTGATCAAACCCGATGTAAACAGGTTGCTTCCAATTTGAAAAAAGAAGGTTATTATTGCAACCATACACAGCACACCTAGTACTCAGCATTTTGTTCTTCACCTAACATAAAAATATAGCTTTAAATATTTAATGACTTATATTTAAATCATCTTACCTTATAAAAAATTTAGTCAAATAAAACAATTACAGAAATATTAAAATAAATCACTTCGTTAATCACAAAATTGGACGAATATTAAAAGCGAAAACTAAACACGTGCACACCCTGCTTTATGTAAACAGAGAGGTCAGGTCTCGTGCTGACGTCACTAACTTGGCATTCCTGGCTAACATTGTAGAATAGGGATCTGGCTATCCTTGTAGTATATAGTCCTTGCATTCGACCAGCCTACAATAGGGCAGTTGGGTGGTGAGGGACGAGGCCCGACATATCTGGACGGAAAAATATAGCATTATTTTATTAAAATTAAAAAAGATGCTTTTGACAAAAGGAAAAGACACACATTAAAGAGAAAAACAATGTATTTCCTAATTTTGTAATTAATTCCATAACTGTAATTCTGCATTGTCAAACTTCATTTCTTTGATAATATCGGATGTTGGATAATGTTGACACACGAAGGTATACCAAATTCGTGTTTCCAAGATTAAAGCTAACAAAGTTATTGTAAAGGTTTCAGTATTTTGAAAGAACAAAGTAAGTCATTGTTGATGAGTATTATCGCGCCGGCATTTTCGAACTCTCCGCAATACTTTGAGGCAGAGAAGATCGTTACCAAGCGACGTTTCCAGTAGAACTCAAATCCGTCCTCCACCACTTGATGAGCACGAATTATTAAGTCAAAGTTATTTTGGTTCAAAAAATTTTCCACTACATCTGCCCCGAAAGTATAGGATATGCCTCTCTCCAAGTTCTCTCCCCATCCTTCGGAATTCCTTTCCGGATCGGACCATAGAAGATCGCATAAAAGACCTTCTTCTGGCACGTCAATGGGTCTCTCCAATTGTCGGATCTGATCCAAGGACTCCAACTTGGGGCTGAGTCCTCCGTGGCAACAGAAAATTTTGTCCTCGATAATAGCTGCCACAGGTAGACAATCAAAACACTCGTTAAATATTTTCCATAGCTTCACGCAATATTTTCTCTTGCATTCCTCGTAAAATCCGTAAACTCTATTTACGGTGATGCACTCGTGGTTACCTCTAAGCAAGAAAAATGTTTCAGGATATTTTACTTTATAAGCGAACAGAAGAC
The DNA here is from genome assembly GCF_000671375.1 of Centruroides sculpturatus. Classification (NCBI taxonomy): domain Eukaryota; kingdom Metazoa; phylum Arthropoda; class Arachnida; order Scorpiones; family Buthidae; genus Centruroides; species Centruroides sculpturatus. Next base: position 179,186 of record NW_019385501.1, on the reverse strand, counting down.
AGATTGTTTCCAGCGACCAATTGCCCCTGTCGACGTAATCGCCCAGAAACAGATAGTTACTGCGAGGAGGATATCCACCCAATTCGAACAATCGAAGCAAATCAAAGTAGTGGCCGTGAACGTCACCACATATGACGAGTGGCGGTTCCAGTTCTAGAAGCATAGGCTGCTTCAGGAGGATCTTCCTAACGTCGTAACACAGTCCGAAGATCTCATTTCCTCCAAATCGCACTTCGTTCCCTCGAGATTCATTACGAAACTTTAAAAGTCGAGAGATCATGCTGTCCACGTTATAAGCGTATTCGTTCATAGTTTCGATTAACAAAGTTGGATGTTCTCTAACACTAAAAACAACTGAATTTCCGTCTTCTTTTGTTGTTTGCCATTGTCACGTCGCTTCTTATTATTATCATATTTCTCGTAAATTTGGTGTTAAGCGATCCGAAATTCGTAATCTGTTTTCTTTTTTTCGTTTTTGGCTCTTTGTCCTGTGGGCACAAACTTTTTTTCTTGAGTTCGGCCAGTCCAAAATGGGAGCGACGACTGAACATATCAAGAACCTATGAAAAATTCTTGGGATTTTTCGATCGCCCGGGGACCGGGCTACCCAAAGCTGATGGTAGGCTGATGGTCGTCGAAGACGATGGGTTTATTCTGATTATTATTCAGAAAAGAAACAGTTCTCTCCATGGCCCCACATTCTACAGCGGCGCTCCCCGACCAGGATCATTGGCCAGAATATTGGCGATTATTGCATGTGATATATTGGAGTACGAAAATATCTATCGACTGTGGTTTGAAATGTTGTCGGGAAAGTTAAGCAACTCGTTGCTGGATTTTATTTGTTTATAACTTTGTAATATTAGTAAAATAATAAAACACATTAATATTTTTTAATACAATACTTATTTTCAGAAATACAACTTGGCACATTAGTCCGACAATGTCCAAATTTGATTCTGATTTCCGGTACGGTATCTGACATTTTATACAAAATGTACCATTTTGTATAAAATGTCAGATATTAAATGGGTCAGGACCCCTCAAAATTTTAGCTTGAAGTTGTTGGACATGTCTAATTTGAAATTATATTTTGTGATCTTATTTTGTTTCTAATGCCAATGCGAGAAGAATATTAATCCATTATATTTAAATCTTTCATCACTCGTGCATGCGTTGACTTATTACATAAATCCAATCTGATCTAATCTTGTGAAAACAAATCGAAAATTCTTAAATATGTTCTGTTTTGACAATAAAAGATTTAAAATACATAATTAAACAAAATTAAAATCTAGTAATTAATAATAGTTTGCATGTGAGAAATCTTTTATTTCTAATTAAATAATTTATGTGTGTAATGTAATACAGTATAGTATATCGTACATGAATAATTGAAAAAGCAATAACATTTTTCTCAATAAATACGTGCAGAGTTACAAAATTAATAAAACAATCATTTGTGTATATTGTTTGAATGGACATTTGATATGTTAAAGTGAAATATTTTCACTTTATTTAGTTCGAAATAAGATTTTCGTAGTATTATACAAAATGTGTTCCACATATTGGCACTCTGATGGGGTTCCTTCTGATATCTCTCGTATTTTCAATAATATATTGAAAGCTGTGTAAAATGTGTTCCATATCTGAAACATTTCACAATAATATTAATGCAAAATTTTAATTTTTTCAAACTTTTATTAGAACAATATATATAATGTTATTTTCAATTAATTTTAAACATAAAATTATCAATTATGCAAAATAATCAATTTAAGATATTTATTTTAATATCTTCAATTTGTATTAAAAATGTTGTAATGTAGAATTTTGTTAAAAAACCTGTACCAAATATAAATACAACTATATTTTATTGAATATAAACATAGATATGTTTTAGTATTTCTATATTTTTAAATGAATATAACTACATAAATTTTTGCCATGAAAAATCTTCTAATGTGTTGATGAATGAATTTTATTGAATATAAACCTATAAAGAGATATTTTGTATGTTCCGAAGTTTTTGTTCTGTAAAATCTTCTAAAATAGTATTAAAATCCAACTGGCTTGCTTCTTGACTCTCAATCGACATGATCGCTAAACTGTTTAATCTATTTTGCAATTTGAAACTATTTTTAAATATATAAATTTTGATGTCGTGCGGGGCCCAATTGGCACAAATCGCCTCAAATCCGGCCCTGAAAACATATTTTAAATTATCATCATGTTACTGAATGTCATTTAATAAAATCGTTATAAAAAGTTTTAATTAGCATAATTTTGAGTTTTTGTAAATCTGAGTAACATTTTGAATAAAATTCATTTGTTTCCACATAATTTTATTCATATAAACACAAAATTAAGCCTGGACCCACTAGTAGTCAAGCGGTCTTCGTTCTCTGAACACTGGGACTTTGATCGTGGGTTCGCGCCTCGTTCGGACGGGCTGGCTACGTAAAGTTTATCGGGTTTTCTTTACGTCTATAACGCCTAAATAGGAGCCAGTTTCCTTTAAAAAGACCTCCCAGAAGGTATCCCCTTAGGCTGATCGCCCAAGTGTTGCGTTTTCATAACTAAACAAACAAAATTAAGCCGTAAAACTGAATTAACCCGAATGGAAACCCCGTGAACTTTGACCTATCGACCCGGAAGTTTTCTAGCAGAAGAGCTTTCTAGATACAGTAGCGCGTGTGCAGTACCGGAGGAAAAAAATGAGAAGAAAATACAGCTTTTTTTTAAGATTTTTACAATTTTCGATTGCTTATATTTCAGCGACCGCTTTATACAAATCTTGAAACTTTGCACACTACCTAAGAAAATAATTTACCTTTGAACGGGACGAGATATTCGAAATTACTATAGGTGTTTAAAAGCGAAGAAATCGACCCCCGAAAATCGGCAACTCTAATTTCTGTATATGTAGTCAGTCAGTGACTTTTTTTACATGTTGGGGAGTCACTATCGTAACTTCTCATCTAAGACACTAGATTATTAGATCAAATTTCATCCGTTATTATTGAATACTAAACGTCCTATATATATATCACACTTGAGTTCCTAAAAGGCTTCGTAAACAAAGTGATGGTGTACATCGAATATCAATTTCTCACCGAAATAACATTATGTGGAAGATATAATACTTTCCAGACCAACTAAAAACAATTTATCTGAAAGTGGTGTCTAGTGTACAATAAGAAACAGTTTACAGTATATAAAAATGTCGCTACTTGTTACCTCGTTTAGTATCCCACGCTGTCCACTACGGCACCTCATCAAAACGTATCGTATTGTGATGGAAACCTCAAATTGTATTGTATATACTTACACTGTACATAGAATCCGACGACTATTCTTTTGTGTAATGTCATCTATCTCCACGATTACACCAAGCTAACACACATCTGGTGTTACCATTACCATTTGTTTTCATCATTTTCATTATAATCTTCACTTGTATTTTCCTTACAATAACTTAATGTATTATTTCATTGCATCCATTTATTCCTTAATTCAATTCTGAATCACTTATATTTTGTATGTTTTTTATAATCAACTTGTATGTATTGTACCCACGTTTATACCTGTTCTGCATAATATCCTGTTTGTCAAATTAATAAATGACAGGCGGGCGCTATGGTGCCTCCCATGCCTTCATTTCACACTTTCCTATCTCCATTTCTTTTCACACTCTGCTCACATGCGTTTTTCTTCTTACAACTTCAAATAGGGCAGAATCCGATGCGATCATACGAATAGCTCTTCTCTCTCTTTAATCACATATGCTCCGGCATTCCTTTTGTTGTCATCGTCGGTGTGTATAGTCTTGTCCATGTTTTGACCCACCTCTGTCCCTCCGGACCGCGTCACAGCGCTCNAAAAATGTTGTACTGTAGAATTTTGTTAATCAGACGTTTCCCCAACGATTAAGTGCATTAAAACACTAAAAACTAGTACTTAATTGCGAGTTCGCGCTTAGCAAATGTGCCAGTTTCCCTAGAATATTCCTATCAGGAGGCACCCATCTTGGCAGATCGCCTTTATGCCGCATTGCCCTAATCCATGATTTCAATCCATTTCTCGGAGATAAATGCATTTTTTAATTTTCTCTGTGTGATTTCTTTTTGTCATTGAATAATAAATTTTTTGAAAAATACCGTTAGCCATTTTAATTAAAATTGTGAATATATTTTTAGTTCTTTAATTAACGACGTCTCTTCTAACGGTCTAGTCTTGTAGAGCTCTTAGAATCCTCCATTTTATTCCGTCTTATATTTTAAAAATTTTCTATTGTTGGCGTATTTTATAGGCATAAGCTATTGTAAAAAGGTTTACATCTTTAATATCTGTCTTACACAGTATAGAAATTAATTGTAAATGCATGTTCTGAAATGTATGTATGCATCCTCTTGGATAAATCTGCTGATGCATTGCAAGTATTTTCAAAATCTCACTTTACCGATTCGTTCGATTGCTTTAAAGACCATTGTTCTGTTTTTCGAATGAAATTTCATGTTATATTCTCCTGTTTAATTAATTTTACGCACTTTCGAGCGTAGTAGTCAAATTTTATGCTCTTTTTTTCGTCTTTTACTATTGTCTTGCTGTGATTTGCTTTTACTATTTTCTTGCTTTGGCTGTAGTGAAGAAGTCTTTAATACTTTCATTTCTCATAAATATTAAAGAATCATATACAATGAAGGAAATAATTTTATATATTACACTAAACATGATGTAATTAATTATTGCTTGTACATTTTAAAAATTTAATTATCACTAATTGTTTATTCAAAAATGTCTCAAGAAATATACCTGTATAGGACATTTCCTCGATATGATGAAACAATCACCACAACTGAATCCAATTTTATAGTCTCTAAATTTTTTCATAAAATCTAAAATCTATTTTAAAATTTGTATGATAAGTAAATATAATATTAAAAGTATACAACAAAATTAAGTCAATTTTTTAACCTTAATTTTATCCAGTAATGTACGTGATTCTGCAGCAAATCCTCTCACATCCTGAAATGACTCGTACACCTAGAAATAAATGTCTGTATTCAGAACCATTAATTAATGAAACTGCATATTCTTAATTAATACACTTACCGATGACACACCCTTTGATATTGAAAAAGAGAAAAGCAAGATAAAAACCGTACAAACAACGGCTATAATACAAATTACAATATGCAAATAATCAGTGAGCTCGGAAAATATTACATTGTATATGGCAACTGCTTCTAGGTAAATGCTGACTCCGTAAACGAAAAAGAAAATTTCATTCAATTTTTCGTTAATTTGATTCAACAAATTGTATAACTCTTGATGCTTGGCCATTAGAAGATCGAGATGACTTTTTGAACAGTTGATTTCTGCTTGATTAAGTTCTTTAGATACAACGTTGAATCTTTCAAAAATTGCCTTACCAGTAACGATTGCTACCAATATGGTCGATAAACCTAATGTTATTTCTAACTGTATACATGTGTTATAAAATACTGTACAGATCAAAGCCTTGCTGAAGTTAGATTGCCGTTCTATTCGTAAACACATGAAGATGGATGTAATTATAGTAATGAATACCAAAGTAAATACATAGAAAACTCCAGATATTCCAAGTAGATAGATTTGATCCTTTCTCAACTTTTTTCTTTCCTCTTCGTATCCTGATATGTTTAGATCAAAAACGATTTTCTTATTTCCATTTATTTCGAGTATAAGTATACAGGCTGTGGCGAGAAGGATGAACACTCCTCTAAATAATAGACTGTACATTCGCCCTTTGTCATTAGCGACTGTATCGCATGCGATGATATTATCAGGACTTGCGTGAGAATTAATAATAAGCATGACAATGTGACCAAGGAAAAGTATTCGCAAGACATTTCTGTTTATGTTTCCAAATTTGATCAGATTAGAACTGCATTTATAATGTATGCAAGGAGAAATACATATATTGCCAAAAGCAATGGAGAAATAGAAAATTGGATGCAGAATACAATATAAACAATGATTTTCCATTCATCCTAGATAAAAAAAACAACTACATGGTTAGTTTGTCATAACAAATAATGTGTTAAATCTACTTATTATAATATATTTTGAGATAAAAAGAATTTTCAATTAAAAAAAATACTCTTGATTATGTAATGAATCTTTCCCTAAAATGTACTATTATAAAGTTTAGTGTATTTTCAAAGTTATTGTTGTTATCACGGGTTCACATTTGAACACATAAATGAGGCATGCAAAGCGTCACGAAATGCTTCATTTTGCTTCAGGCCCGTGACTTAAACATTACGAATATCGAGACGAATTTTTGGCATTGCTCCATTCGTATGCTGGCGTAAGGAAAATGGCGTAAGTGTTGCATTGGATAGTGGATAATTTTTTCACTTTTATACATGTCTTCAAAAAATAATCAAACTTAATATGAATTATCTTTGATAGCCCAAAGTACTTGGCTCGGGCCGAGATCGTGCTTCAGATTTCCCCAGATTAGCATTCAATGTGAAATGGTCATGCCATACCTCATTCGTTTGCATGCTGTATCCCGTAGCCTGAACTGAATCATTGGGGCTAGGGTTTTTCATTTCCCGGTCTTTTGCTTGTCCCGGGATTCCGGGATAAAAGTGAACTACTTCCCGGGATCCCGGGACAAAATTAATTATTTTTAAGATATACAAAATATCGTGAAATCAAATTATATAATTATTTTTCGTTTTTTAAAGTAATTTAATACGTTCTGTAACCTCCAAAATCATATTAATAATGCTGTGTAAGATATATATTAAAAATTACCATTGAATTACGTAGAAATTTTTCACAAATAGAAAAAATTTATTAAAGTTTGCTGGAAACTGCATACAACAACAACAATAAAAATGCTTTGAATTGAGTTATGAACTTACAAGTTAGATCAAACTTCTAACTTAGAAGGTATTTTTCGTTTTTAAATAAAATATAATACAAAATATTGTAAATTTTTATATGATTTTGAAAACAAAAGATGGTCAATACTTCGATCATTCAATCTGGTTATTATTTTTTAATGGAAAGTCCTGCTGCCGAAAATGCCCTTTCCAATTCAATNTTTTTCGTTTTTAAATAAAATATAATACAAAATATTGTAAATTTTTATATGATTTTAAAAAGCAAAGATGGTCGATACTCCGATCACTCAATCTAATTCTTATTTTAGTAATGAAAAGTCTTGCTACCGAGAATGGCCTTTCCGATTCAATTGATGTGAGTGGAATCGTGTTTAATACATTTAAGAGAAGACAAATATGTGTTTTTCACCTGTATCCTGAAAGATTTCTAGTTCGTTTTCGAGATTGTAGTACTTCTTTTGTTCTCTAGTATTCTTGATTTTTCTACCTCGACTTCTTTAATAGAAACATCATAGTCTAATAATTTGGCAGTTCGTTTGTCTTTAATAATCGGGTTTATGGAGAAAAACTTCATACTTGCAGACTTCGTACTCGTTTGTATCCTTGCCCAATTTGCTCAACTTGGCGTTACGCAGTTATTGAAGCTACTGGGCATGGTTAAAAATTAAGACAGCATAAGCACAATTATTCCAGATATTACAGGTAAAGAATTTTGAGTCCTGCCACAAATAAGCTACGTATTGATTATTGACCATTTGTGACGTGCCATAACGAGCAAAAATTTAAAAAAAAATCTAATAAGTAGGTTTAAAATTAATAAATACAAATGTATTCTGACAGTTTATGAGTTAATTTCTACAGTAGAGCGTCGATTATCCGAAAGAATTCCAGTTGGTAAATTTAAATTTTCGCCAGTTCTGTGGTGCTGCAATCTTTGGCTATGTCTTCGGCTACTCAAATATTTTACGTTTTTGATACTAAATTAACTTCTGAAGTATAACATTTTATTGTTTTTATATTTTTCAATATATTTATTTTGTTCGTACAAAATAAAAAATAATTTTTAACAATACAATAGTCTTCGTTGGGCTTAACATCGACGAAAATTCAATGCGAAGCGACACGCAACGGAGAAAAATTTCAACATGGGATAGGTTAATATATTTTTTCGTGTGTAATCGGTTATCCGAAACATCGATCTTCCGAACGTCCCCAATTGATTCGGATAATCGACGCTCTGCTGTATTTGCAAAATTTTCTCAACCTTAACACAAAATAAGAAAAAAAGTGAATTTTTAAGAAATTTGCAGGATTTCCCGGGTTAAAAAAAACAACCGGGATCCCGTTTGAGAAACCCTAATTGGGGCTACTTTTTCAGTCAACACATGGCCTACAGTTAAGCGTGAAAAACTTTACAATATCATAACTTTACATGAAAGAAAGCATACATTATATATACTGAGAATGCGAATATATACTGAAGGCGCTAAGCTACGTCATAATCTTCTTGTAACTATGATTCTGTGTGTGTTCAAATGTGAATCCGCCATTTAACATTCAACGTTTTTGTTTGAACAAACAGGATAGATTTAATGGGGTGCATCACCTAGATGGAGATTTTTCCCAGTGAAGCCAAAGTTTTAGATAGTAAAATAATTTGTAATCCATATTTTCTGGACCTACTAATTTAGTGTGAAAAATAAATAAACACTAATGTAAATTTAGTTTAATAGTAGCAACATTTAATGTATTTGTAGAAAACATTACAGATTACAGAAATTAAAGGAATTCTGAGCTTCAGAAATCCCAAGTTAATGAAATATTTTTGGCGGTATTCTTTATCTTACATTTCATTGTGCCGTAATGCTATTTTCTAAAATTATTACTTACCAGTCTTCTGGAATTAGTTGAAATGTGTGTTTTAGTTCTATTTTGAATTTGGTGTTTACTTGTTTATTTACATATACTGTACCTGAAATTTCAGTCTTCTTTATATTAATCACGACTACAACGATTCATAAGTGATCAGTTGCTATTCTAGCAAATAGTAAACTACGTTGCTGTTATAGTAACAGAAGCATTAAACTAAATAAACAAGATTCAAGAAAGAACATTAAATCAGTTTATTTACTTTACTGTTGTGCCGTAACTAGGCAGGTGCAAGAGGTGCACCCACACAGGGTCCACTTTGAAGGGGACCCAAAACGCATGTTTTGTTTTATTATTTTTCCAAACCTAATTAATTACAAGGCCTAAATGCAAATTCTTACACAGGGCACAGGAATGGCTAGTTACGGCACTGGGTTTCAGGGCAGAAGCCGTTACCATGAGTGCAACTAGCAATTATGGTAAACAAAGAACAAATTTATAGCAAAACATAACTCTAGACACACAATAGCAGATCTAGAAGTCGTTAGTTTTGAATACCGGAAGAAAACGAGATATTATTCATTGTGACATCGTTACAATGCCAGGCTGCAATTTTTTATTATATTTTTAATTTATTTCATTTAAAATATATGCTCTCAACCACAAATTAGTAGCGGTCAAAATGGCAGCCTATCGCTCCGGGGAATTTGAGATCGAATCCGGTCCGTCCAGATATGTCGGGGACTATCCCCCACTGCTCATTGTAGGACTGACCGAACTCATAATGGGCTTGCTAAAAGAAGCCGGCCCTCTTAGTGCCCATAGGGCGAAGTTTTAAAAAAATTTGAAGTACCCGGCGTTACTCGAAGCGTGACTTCGCCTAGCTCACCTTCTCTAAATCTTCTCCTGTAGGAATGTAAAGAAAACGAAATGACGAGACTTATGCTGGCTCTCCACTTAGCGCGATCGCATAGCAGTCACTGCTACGCGACGCAATCGTTGTTTTGCGTACCTATACACTTTCGTTGGAAATCACCTTCCTTTCGCGTAATTATGGGAATTTTCTAAAATGACGGCAAAACTTTCAATTTAAAATAGTTTTTTATTTATTTTTAAAATCTAATATTTGCTATTTTTTTGCGCCTTTTCGAAAATTTCCACACCACGCTGTAGTGCTAATGATGGGTAAAAATATGATGTCACATACACTGAATTATAGATGGTGCGTGCGGATTGGCTACATACAGTACTTTATATTGAATCTGTGATATTTTTGCTAATAACAAAATTGAACTTGATCTTTTGAAATTATCAATAAACTAACCAAAAATATACATAGCGCGCTAACAACATAGATTACATTTCACTTATTCAGTTTGCTATATAAAATCAATGTTTCATTAACATTATTCATATTGTTTATCCGATATTAAAATGTATTAGTTTACTATTATAATCAGTTGAAAACAAACCTATTGTACACGTATGTATCATAAATCAATTAAATTATGAATATATTTCCATCAATGATCAAGATCCATAATTGTTTACGTAATTCTTTTACTTGCACATCGTTCTCAAATTTGTAATAAACTTGAAAATTAAAGGAAATAAAACGGATCTTACCAGTTTTACAGATCCTTTTTTTACTCTGTTCTGTGGGCTATAGGAAGTCTTTATAATCATAGCCATGATGGGTTTGTTCATGCTTACATTAGGACATGGCTTGACAAATCCACGAGACTACTCCCAAAATATTCTGTTGTTGATCCTGGATTGACTCAGAGCAGGGGAATAATGCCTTATTAAAATATGAAAATACTCGTTCTTAGAGTTTACTTCCTTAATTCTATCCGGCTCAGTTCCAATTTATTTCATTCATAAAACTATTACTACTCATACAATAAAAACACTTAATAAACTTGTTTAAATTAATTCATTAAGTGTTTAACAATTCGAGGTAATTTTTTAACACGATGCATTTAATATATTTAATAAACTTGTTTAAATTAATTCATTAAATATATTAAATGCATCGTGGTTAAAAAATTACCTCGAATTGTTAAATTTCCTGTTTTCCCTATACAATTTAATATTTACATAGGGCACTTTATTTTCATAGTATATATTTTTTCTACTGAATATTTTTTGCCATAACAATTTTCTTCGGTTGAAATGTTTAATAAATATTTCCTCCAATAATTATTTGGAATATGTATTTTACAATATCTTCTTACGGTGTTCTCTAAATTCTCATCTATAATTGTAGTTTTCTTGGTGGTGTGCATAGTAACGCGATCCAAATAACACTCACTATAAAGTTGATTACAGATTCTCGTGAAATTCTTAGATTAGCACACAAACCATACAAATACATTTATAATCGATTTACATATATTGTATGTAACACGTATGTTTGTCGAGTATAAAAATCGTTTTAACTCATTTCTTAAAAAAATTTTATTTACCGGATAGTAGATCAATAGAAAAAAATGGCAATTTTCATAAAAACAAATTAGGGGAGTAAATCAATTGCCACAAGACCTTTCCTATTATCGAAAATAAAGCTGAAGTATCGGTGAGTGTTTTAAAATCAGGGCAGGTGAGCATGGCGAAAAAGACCATCTAAACCATGGGTGTTCAACAAGCGGCCCAATAAACGTGTAAACAAAAAAATAAAAGAATTTGTCAGTTATTTCAACGGCACAAACTCCAAAAAGAAGTTTCACAAAGCCGTAAACCTTTATTTTTGAGTGAAAAGGAAATATTTTCAAATACTTGGAAATGTGTGAATGAGGAAGGTATACTAAAGCTGGAGTTGTGACTCAAAGGATTATAGCTGCAAATTCGGGGAAAGGAGAGAAAAGCCAAAGATAAAAAGTAGTGAGAAAGGTTAAACAGACCTTCCGTTACGCAAATATTGACCCTTAATTTTTATCTTCATCTTCTTTAACTTGTCCTCTCTCTCCTTTCGGGTCTATAATCCTGAGTCCCAACTCTAGCTTTATTTATATTCCTTCCAGCGTTGTATGATTTGGCTACCCTTTTTTTAGTTTGGCGTAAAAAAATATCATTTTGCGCATTGGCTACTTTTTGGGCTACGTATTATTTATACACATTGGTCGAATAAACATGCACTTTAAAATGGTATTTCGTCGTTTATTAATTAGAAAACCAATATTTGTTTTTTTTTCAAACAAATTTTTGTCTGTCTCCTTTATAATAAATGATTTATTCACTTCAAAATAAAAATTGAGTGTCTGTAGAAGTAATTTTTTAAAATATCCTTTTTCATAATAAAGTTTTAATACTTATTACTATAATCTAGACATGTAAATCCTTAAATATACTTGTGTATTTAAGGATTGGGCTAAAATATACTTGGGCCACAAGTATATTATATACACTTGTGGCCCAAAACTCCATGACTTCTTCCAATGTGGCCCAGAGAAACAAAAACGTTGGACACCCGATCTAAACTTATGAGAGGAAAGAAGAAAAGCTGTTGGAATCCTAATTGCAATTTTAAAAATAAACACACAACTTGCTAATTATCCACAAGAAATTATAGTATTTAATCCATTTATCAGTTGGTGTATTTGACTGTAATTATCTTCTATATAAAGCTTGTCCTAATTTCAATTTCCAGTGCTTGAAGCCTATTTTCTTGCCCATTCCTTTTAATGTGATTCTCAAATTTTAAGGAAAATAATCTGCAAAATATCCTACCAATATTTTAAAAAATATTGTATTGAAACGTTTTATCAATACAAATACATTTAATTTTTTAAATGATAAATGCCAACTTGAAAATTTTAAGATATAAATATATAAAGAAATAAATTATATAATATTACTTATAGAAATTATTTTCTGATTATCATGCTTCTCTTCTATATACTATTTAATAAAAGATCTTTTGTATATAGAATAAAAAATGAGTAAATAAAGATTAATATCTAGACAATTTCCATCTAATTCAACTTTATTGTTTAGATTCAGATTTTCATTTTCCTTTCTTTGCTTTGATTTTTCGAAGATAAAATTCTAACTCCTTTCCTTCTAAGATGTAGCCATCAGCTCTTCCACACTGACCTGGTCTTGAGGAGATACAGGCTGGAAAAAAATTTTCAAACATTTTATACTGCTATACTTCAAACTACAAACTTTCTAAATACCTACATAAGTATAACTACTGTATTATAAAATTAAATCTTAATCCAGAATAAACTAGTCCCCACTGAAAAATCTTGCATTAGTAAATAAAATGTGGACTATAAAAGTTTATATTTCTAAAAAAATTTATGATTTTATTTATTTTAACATTTTTAGGCAAAAATTTTAAATAAAATTTGAAGTTTATGCTGTCAAGGCACACCTGTAACCTACCTAAGTACAGTAACTGTTATAACTAAAGTTAGGCATTTTTCATTTTGCACGAATTTTGTATTTGAATTGGGAATGAAAAAAACTGGAATGTCATTAGTTAAGTTATAGACCCCCAAAAACAGTCCTGAAATGCACACATGCCCTAGTACCATATTAGCTGCCTAGGTTTCGGTATTACTTTGTATCAACTAATGAAACAATCACAGCACTGAAATCTCTGATAAGGATTTGAAAGGAAGCCATAAATCACAACCACATCAGTTGTTATAACCTCTTCCTCATCAATTGTTTTAAATTTTGACACATTTGTAATTAAGAAAACTTAACTGCACACTAGTAACTTTAGACAAACTAAAACATTTTGCAGTTTTCTTTTCCAAATATTTGTTGTTATAGCAAAATCTCATAAACTTTCTGGATATCATATCATACAGGTAACCCCTGTATAACACGGCACTTCTATAGCACGGATTCGCTCTAACACGGTTCAAGAATTGGTACCATCCCCCGTATAACACGGTACTTTTATAGCACGGATTCACTCTGACACGGTTCGAGAATTGGGTAAAACCCTCGTACAACAGGAAATGTAATAAATTTTTACATACTTAAGTAATAATAGTTCACGAAAATTATTATTTTCGTGAACTATTAGT
>NW_019385501.1:121925-164617 GCF_000671375.1 Centruroides sculpturatus | reverse complement strand
TCCAAAAGAATTCCAGTTGGCAAATTTAAATTTTGCGCTAGTGCTGTGGCACTGCAATCTTTGGCTATATCTATCTTGGGCTACTCCAACATTTTTTTTTGTTCATGTGTGCTTTAGCTGGCAGGACTGGCAGCTTTGTGTGGTGTTTTTATGAGGATGTGTGTCATGCTGAATAGAATGTTTTTGATACTAGATTAACTTCTAAAGTATCATTTTTTTGTTTTTATATTTTTCAATATATTTATTTTGCTCGTAAAAAATAAAGAAAAAATTTTTAACGATACAATAGCTACAATTATTATTTTAAAAAGTTTACATTAGGCTTAACATCGACGAAAATTCAACGCAAAGCGACACGCAATGGAGAAAAATTTCAACATGGGATAGGTTAATATATTTTTTTGTATGTAATCAGTTATTCGAACATCCCCAGTCCCCAATTGATTTGGATAAACAACGCTCTACTGTACTGTAATTTCTAAAACACACCTGGGTTAAATAAAGTTGTTGATTGATTGGTGATTATGGAGTCTGTGGATATGACAATTCCTAGAAAATGACTGTATTTTGACCATATATATTAATAGTGAAAATATAGAATTAAAGCACAGTATAAAGATGAAAAGGTTTGTTTCAAACAAACTGTAAGAAGTTTAAAACAAAAGATGTTTCTAATAAACTATGTAATATCTGTAATCATAAATATTTTACATAAGCATTTCAAACTAATAAATAAATAAAAGTAAACAAAAAGTTAAGATAGTTTTATAACAAAGTTACAATATTTTCTCACCAAGCATTCGTCCAGTCATAAACTGATCTTCGAGAGCAGGTTCAACTTTAGCAATTTTCTGACGTTCTTTATATTTCTTCTCAGTCTTTTTACTTCGTTTCTTATTTAGAACTGCTTCTTCAGCCTCTGTCTACAAGTTTGAATAATAGTATAGTAAAATAAACTTTTTAAATTTATATAATGTTGAAATAGATAATTGTAAATTTTGAAACTTACCAATTTGGCTCCCTTCTTCCTTCCAAGTGGAAGTGCATAATGAGCTTCATACCATTGTCGGAAGGGAGTAGCATCAATCAGTACAATTGCATTCTTAACTAATGTTTTGGTACGCACTAATTCATTGTTACTTGCATTATAAACAGTATCAATTATTCTAGTCTTGCGAGTGCAATCTAAAATAAAACAAATTCTACATAAATGCTAATCCAGTTAAATATATTTAATAAATGAGAGAATTATAACCTATCAGTGCGCTGTAGGATAATCATCATATTGTATATATGTAATGATATTATCATCATGAATTAAATTACACAAAATTATTTTTTATTAATATATACTCACGCTCAGATGCCCATGCAAAATTTCCATGGTCAAGCCTTAATGCACGATACTTTTTATTCCCTCCTCTTGTTCTAACAGTGTGAATTCTACTCACTCCAATCTGAAATTAAAATAAATTCATAAAGACAAACAAATATTTAAAATCCTATATATACATATACATAACATAAATAAAAATATCAGTTTATTTTAAAATATTCATCAATAAATTACAGATGACACGCAAATTTCATCATTTTATTTTTTCAGCTATTTCAAGTGAAATGTTTCTATAAAATTTTGTACAAAGAAAATATGAAAAGATGCTAATACTTTGCAACTAATTCTTAATTATGAAATACCACACCCTACTTTTTTAAATTTGAAAAGCAGATATAAATTTAAAATTGATTTTTATATTTATACCATAATGTGTTATAAGTAGGGCTTGGATTTTTTTACACAAATGCATATTTGAGTTTTAATTAGAGATCTAAAGATCCAGTAACCCAAGATTCAGAAGTTACAAATGCATATTTTCAATATTCTGCTTATTAAAGTACATTTACTTGCTTTCAAAACTTTTCTAGACTTACTACTTTCAAGAAAGTAACTGGAATGTGTCACATTATTGCTTTCACAAACTTTCTAGATTATAAGTAGACTAATTACTGCATTGCTACATGCTCTATCTTTCTGTCTTTAAAAGTTACTTTCTCCAAATGTTTTGGAAGTGATGACAAGGTGAAGAATGCAGTAAACTGGCTTAATGGACTGGCAGCAGCCTACTATGACACAGAAATTCTAAAGCTCAAACAGATATGACAAATACTTAAATAATGACAGTGATTATGTAGATAAATAGACCAAGCTTCAATTTGGTATGTGACACATTTTTGTTAATAAAATATATTTCTTTCATTTATTAAAACAAAATGGTCGTTACTTTCTGGATGACCCTCGTAAATATACTAGTATATTAAAATATTCTCTTAATGTACTAACCAAATATTAATTTATTCAGGGTTTATTCATCAACAAATAAATTAAATACAAAATTGTCAACAAAAATAGAGCTTTTACGAGCCTCGTGGTGGCTGCCATCTTGTTTGCTGGTGTATCGAGTACAGAAAAAGATGCTTACAGTTTGCTGGAAGGAACCAAAAGTTATCTGAAATTTTTAACAGAGGTGCTGGCTGTGCACTGAGTTTTTGATATGCCCATTGTTTTGCTAGACATATGTGATAATGCTCACACGAGAGACAACATCACACTGAGCAGGAAAACACGCGGTTTTGCAAAATTAGCAGTGAGGACATGTGGTGGGAATGTTGGCAAAATCTGAGGCAAATTTTTCACAAAAAAAAAAAAAAATCAACGATAATCAAAGTCTTACTGTACCTCTGAATGATGGTTGAACATTATCAGAGCTGTAGACCATACCCATAAAAATAAAAAAGTCAAAAGGAACCCTATCTCTACATGTGACCCTTTGCAAGTTATAGCCCCCCAAAATCAACCTACTTCCAGTCATGTTACTACACTGACTACCGTGTTTATCTATTTAGCATATGCAGGCCTTGATTAATCACTTGACTTCATGGAGTACTTGATGCATAGTTTTAGGGAACTCATCCCCCAGTGCATGATTACATATGGAGCATCAATCAAGGCTTGCTATTGCTTGTCTTGACCGACAGGAAACATGGAAAATAGGCAGGATACTGGTTCACAGTAAAAACCGACCTTCGGAAATAAATATTTCACAAAGGATCACATGTACAGGTATGGTACCATTGACTTTTTGCTCATAGTGAAGTAGTGAGGGATTTGTCAGCCCCTGCATAGTTACTTTGCAGAAGATAACAAATCCCTCACTCAAGAGTTCACATCTTACTAACTCACTAATGCTGTGTTTAAGAATTTCCATCAGTAATATACAAATGAAAAACATACTATATGAATCAAATCTTCAAAATTACTATATCAGTGATCTGTACTGTACAATGAAACCATTAATACAATTAAAACAAACAAACAAAATCTGTGGATACCTGTTGACAAAACCATAGATTCAATAGGCAGAAATTTGGTCAAAGTGAAAGTTGACGTGCTTGAAAAGGCATTTGAAAGTACAGAGGCAGCAACTGAAAATATATATTTGCTCCATACAATTTTCATAGAAGCAATCAATCATTCAGCCACTAAAAATTCTGTGGCCAAACAGAACACATTATGATAGAGTGTACCATTTCATATCTGATGCTGCTAGCTAAATGATCAAAGCAGCCAGTACACAAGTGTTTTTATACCAAAACAATCCATTTAACCTACTTAGCGTGTACTGTACCTACACTTAGTAGAATTTGTAAAACTGTTCACATAATTTTTCCTATACATTGATTACTATTTATTTTGTAAGTTATGGCAATGCAACACTTGAGCAATCTGCCTAGGAGGATCTTTTTTAAGAGTAACTTGCCCCTATTCAGGCATTACAGTAGTGGAGAAAACCCAAAAAACCAGCCTGTCCTGGCAAGGTGCAAACCCATGACCAAACTTCCAGTGTTCAAGGAATAGAACTGCTTGGCCACTGGTGGGCCAAATTGATTACTAACTGCAAAATAATCTATCAACAAGACTTGCATAATTTTTCTGGCTGTTATGAGTTTTTATTTTAAAAAAATCTTTTACAATTATTAAGCAAACAAATAAAATTGTGTTTTGTTCCATCTGTTATCAGTTTTTGTTAAAAAAAACGGTAATGCTTTACTTAGGAAACACCAACGATTTTCCTCTTAATTATATTTTCAATAGAGACATACATGCTAGACATGTCCAAAACACATCGAATATATGATGGGAAACTAATTTAAAAAACGCTATAAACAAAAAATCGTAGGACTACTTACCGACTGTGCACCGCCATCGCTGAAACTTGTTTTCGTCGTGGAACTGCACACTGCAGGGCGGACGCGCACACAGCGTGTCACGTGACCTGGCTTCGACGTCAGTCGCTCACGTGATTACAGCTCTGACGCGTTTCCGGACAACTTTTTCTCATGGCGGAAGAATTCATTCTGTTTGCACTATACTTCGCTGGCGTCACGTGATAGAGCAAAGACACCCTACGGTGCGCACATCAATAGCGGTGGCTCTGGGCTGCTATTTGTAGACATTTGCGAACGACGGTAAAAAAAAAGACCCCGCGTTTTTTTATGCAGCGAGAGTGTAGCGAAATGACGTAACGAGCAGTATTGGCCAATTAGAAACCAGTTTCAGTGTGTTCGCTGTAAAGCGCTTCTCGAGCGCTGCATAAAAAAACGCGAGGAAACGCTCGTAATATCGAGTATCGTGATGGCGGAATCTATAATTTTAAAATGTGTGTTTTTAGAGAGAAAATTTAAAAGATGGGTTCCAACAGCATTCAAAGTAGCTGCGAAAAAAACTTGAGACGACACTTATACATATTGACGTGCGTTTTCACAACTTGTAAATTTTCATTCATAAAACTACATAATGGACACAAAATCAGAACTATCTGAGCCATGGAGCACGCCACGTTGACTTCTACCGTAAACTACTACTGCAAACAGCGCGCACTCCCGCCAGAATGTAGAAACGGTTCAGAACTCACCATTATTCCTAGCACGTGGTTACCTCTTGCGGCAACCCGCGTGGACAGCCCGCGGACCAGTTTGGCGAACTTTGTTTAGTTACGCTTCCGTAACACTGTAACATTCTATAGCGAAATTCACCAGTTGAGATCTGACAAGGACGATTTATTTTTCGAGATTAACTTGNGTTATACGGGGGTTACCTGTATATTAAAAAAATATTTATTAATATATTTAAAATAAATTATTGTATTTAACAGCATATAAGAATTTTTTTTTGACAAAACTTGCACTGCATCTTATGTGAAGTTGTGATTTCTGTAGGCTAAGGAATTCCCAGCCTTCACAATTGTTTGAGCCTTGTTTTGCTTGTATGGAAGAAAACTCACTGAGAAAAGAAATACAGCAGAGCGTCATTTTTCTGAAATGTCAGTTATCCAAAAGAATTCCAGTTGGCAAATTTA
The DNA here is from genome assembly GCF_000671375.1 of Centruroides sculpturatus. Classification (NCBI taxonomy): domain Eukaryota; kingdom Metazoa; phylum Arthropoda; class Arachnida; order Scorpiones; family Buthidae; genus Centruroides; species Centruroides sculpturatus. Next base: position 159,200 of record NW_019385501.1, on the reverse strand, counting down.
AATTTTGCGCTAGTGCTGTGGCACTGCAATCTTTGGCTATATCTATCTTGGGCTACTCCAACATTTTTTTTTGTTCATGTGTGCTTTAGCTGGCAGGACTGGCAGCTTTGTGTGGTGTTTTTATGAGGATGTGTGTCATGCTGAATAGAATGTTTTTGATACTAGATTAACTTCTAAAGTATCATTTTTTTGTTTTTATATTTTTCAATATATTTATTTTGCTCGTAAAAAATAAAGAAAAAATTTTTAACGATACAATAGCTACAATTATTATTTTAAAAAGTTTACATTAGGCTTAACATCGACGAAAATTCAACGCAAAGCGACACGCAATGGGGAAAAATTTCAACATGAGATAGGTTAATATATTTTTTTGTATGTAATCAGTTATTCGAACATCCCCAGTCCCCAATTGATTTGGATAAACAACGCTCTACTGTACTGTAATTTCTAAAACACACCTGGGTTAAATAAAGTTGTTGATTGATTGGTGATTATGGAGTCTGTGGATATGACAATTCCTAGAAAATGACTGTATTTTGACCATATATATTAATAGTGAAAATATAGAATTAAAGCACAGTATAAAGATGAAAAGGTTTGTTTCAAACAAACTGTAAGAAGTTTAAAACAAAAGATGTTTCTAATAAACTATGTAATATCTGTAATCATAAATATTTTACATAAGCATTTCAAACTAATAAATAAATAAAAGTAAACAAAAAGTTAAGATAGTTTTATAACAAAGTTACAATATTTTCTCACCAAGCATTCGTCCAGTCATAAACTGATCTTCGAGAGCAGGTTCAACTTTAGCAATTTTCTGACGTTCTTTATATTTCTTCTCAGTCTTTTTACTTCGTTTCTTATTTAGAACTGCTTCTTCAGCCTCTGTCTACAAGTTTGAATAATAGTATAGTAAAATAAACTTTTTAAATTTATATAATGTTGAAATAGATAATTGTAAATTTTGAAACTTACCAATTTGGCTCCCTTCTTCCTTCCAAGTGGAAGTGCATAATGAGCTTCATACCATTGTCGGAAGGGAGTAGCATCAATCAGTACAATTGCATTCTTAACTAATGTTTTGGTACGCACTAATTCATTGTTACTTGCATTATAAACAGTATCAATTATTCTAGTCTTGCGAGTGCAATCTAAAATAAAACAAATTCTACATAAATGCTAATCCAGTTAAATATATTTAATAAATGAGAGAATTATAACCTATCAGTGCGCTGTAGGATAATCATCATATTGTATATATGTAATGATATTATCATCATGAATTAAATTACACAAAATTATTTTTTATTAATATATACTCACGCTCAGATGCCCATGCAAAATTTCCATGGTCAAGCCTTAATGCACGATACTTTTTATTCCCTCCTCTTGTTCTAACAGTGTGAATTCTACTCACTCCAATCTGAAATTAAAATAAATTCATAAAGACAAACAAATATTTAAAATCCTATATATACATATACATAACATAAATAAAAATATCAGTTTATTTTAAAATATTCATCAATAAATTACAGATGACACGCAAATTTCATCATTTTATTTTTTCAGCTATTTCAAGTGAAATGTTTCTATAAAATTTTGTACAAAGAAAATATGAAAAGATGCTAATACTTTGCAACTAATTCTTAATTATGAAATACCACATCCTACTTTTTTAAATTTGAAAAGCAGATATAAATTTAAAATTGATTTTTATATTTATACCATAATGTGTTATAAGTAGGGCTTGGATTTTTTTACACAAATGCATATTTGAGTTTTAATTAGAGATCTAAAGATCCAGTAAACCAAGATTCAGAAGTTACAAATGCATATTTTCAATATTCTGCTTATTAAAGTACATTTACTTGCTTTCAAAACTTTTCTAGACTTACTACTTTCAAGAAAGTAACTGGAATGTGTCACATTATTGCTTTCACAAACTTTCTAGATTATAAGTAGACTAATTACTGCATTGCTACATGCTCTATCTTTCTGTCTTTAAAAGTTACTTTCTCCAAATGTTTTGGAAGTGATGACAAGGTGAAGAATGCAGTAAACTGGCTTAATGGACTGGCAGCAGCCTACTATGACACAGAAATTCTAAAGCTCAAACAGATACGACAAATACTTAAATAATGACAGTGATTATGTAGATAAATAGACCAAGCTTCAATTTGGTATGTGACACATTTTTGTTAATAAAATATATTTCTTTCATTTATTAAAACAAAATGGTCGTTACTTTCTGGATGACCCTCGTAAATATACTAGTATATTAAAATATTCTCTTAATGTACTAACCAAATATTAATTTATTCAGGGTTTATTCATCAACAAATAAATTAAATACAAAATTGTCAACAAAAATAGAGCTTTTACGAGCCTCGTGGTGGCTGCCATCTTGTTTGCTGGTGTATCGAGTACAGAAAAAGATGCTTACAGTTTGCTGGAAGGAACCAAAAGTTATCTGAAATTTTTAACAGAGGTGCTGGCTGTGCACTGAGTTTTTGATATGCCCATTGTTTTGCTAGACATATGTGATAATGCTCACACGAGAGACAACATCACACTGAGCAGGAAAACACGCGGTTTTGCAAAATTAGCAGTGAGGACATGTGGTGGGAATGTTGGCAAAATCTGAGGCAAATTTTTCACAAAAAAAAAAAAAAATCAACGATAATCAAAGTCTTACTGTACCTCTGAATGATGGTTGAACATTATCAGAGCTGTAGACCATACCCATAAAAATAAAAAAGTCAAAAGGAACCCTATCTCTACATGTGACCCTTTGCAAGTTATAGCCCCCCAAAATCAACCTACTTCCAGTCATGTTACTACACTGACTACCGTGTTTATCTATTTAGCATATGCAGGCCTTGATTAATCACTTGACTTCATGGAGTACTTGATGCATAGTTTTAGGGAACTCATCCCCCAGTGCATGATTACATATGGAGCATCAATCAAGGCTTGCTATTGCTTGTCTTGACCGACAGGAAACATGGAAAATAGGCAGGATACTGGTTCACAGTAAAAACCGACCTTCGGAAATAAATATTTCACAAAGGATCACATGTACAGGTATGGTACCATTGACTTTTTGCTCATAGTGAAGTAGTGAGGGATTTGTCAGCCCCTGCATAGTTACTTTGCAGAAGATAACAAATCCCTCACTCAAGAGTTCACATCTTACTAACTCACTAATGCTGTGTTTAAGAATTTCCATCAGTAATATACAAATGAAAAACATACTATATGAATCAAATCTTCAAAATTACTATATCAGTGATCTGTACTGTACAATGAAACCATTAATACAATTAAAACAAACAAACAAAAATCTGTGGATACCTGTTGACAAAACCATAGATTCAACAGGCAGAAATTTGGTCAAAGTGAAAGTTGATGTGCTTGAAAAGGCATTTGAAAGTACAGAGGCAGCAACTGAAAATATATATTTGCTCCATACAATTTTCATAGAAGCAATCAATCATTCAGCCACTAAAAATTCTGTGGCCAACAGAACACATTATGATAGAGTGTACCATTTCATATCTGATGCTGCTAGCCAAATGATCAAAGCAGCCAGTACACAAGTGTTTTTATACCAAAACAATCCATTTAACCTACTTAGTGTGTACTGTACCTACACTTAGTAGAATTTGTAAAACTGTTCACATAATTTTTCCTATACATTGATTACTATTTATTTTGTAAGTTATGGCAATGCAACACTTGAGCAATCTGCCTAGGAGGATCTTTTTTAAGAGTAACTTGCCCCTATTCAGGCATTACAGTAGTGGAGAAAACCCAAAAAACCAGCCTGTCCTGGCAAGGTGCAAACCCATGACCAAACTTCCAGTGTTCAAGGAATAGAACTGCTTGGCCACTGGTGGGCCAAATTGATTACTAACTGCAAAATAATCTATCAACAAGACTTGCATAATTTTTCTGGCTGTTATGAGTTTTTATTTTAAAAAAATCTTTTACAATTATTAAGCAAACAAATAAAATTGTGTTTTGTTCCATCTGTTATCAGTTTTTGTTAAAAAAAACGGTAATGCTTTACTTAGGAAACACCAACGATTTTCCTCTTAATTATATTTTCAATAGAGACATACATGCTAGACATGTCCAAAACACATCGAATATGTGATGGCAAACTAATTTAAAAAACGCTATAAACAAAAAATCGTAGGACTACTTACCGACTGTGCACCGCCATCGCTGAAACTTGTTTTCGTCGTGGAACTGCACACTGCAGGGCGGACGCGCACACAGCGTGTCACGTGACCTGGCTTCGACGTCAGTCGCTCACGTGATTACAGCTCTGACGCGTTTCCGGACAACTTTTTCTCATGGCGGAAGAATTCATTCTGTTTGCACTATACTTCGCTGGCGTCACGTGATAGAGCAAAGACACCCTACGGTGCGCACATCAATAGCGGTGGCTCTGGGCTGCTATTTGTAGACATTTGCGAACGACGGTAAAAAAAAAGACCCCGCGTTTTTTTATGCAGCGAGAGTGTAGCGAAATGACGTAACGAGCAGTATTGGCCAATTAGAAACCAGTTTCAGTGTGTTCGCTGTAAAGCGCTTCTCGAGCGCTGCATAAAAAAACGCGAGGAAACGCTCGTAATATCGAGTATCGTGATGGCGGAATCTATAATTTTAAAATGTGTGTTTTTAGAGAGAAAATTTAAAAGATGGGTTCCAACAGCATTCAAAGTAGCTGCGAAAAAAACTTGAGACGACACTTATACATATTGACGTGCGTTTTCACAACTTGTAAATTTTCATTCATAAAACTACATAATGGACACAAAATCAGAACTATCTGAGCCATGGAGCACGCCACGTTGACTTCTACCGTAAACTACTACTGCAAACAGCGCGCACTCCCGCCAGAATGTAGAAACGGTTCAGAACTCACCATTATTCCTAGCACGTGGTTACCTCTTGCGGCAACCCGCGTGGACAGCCCGCGGACCAGTTTGGCGAACTTTGTTTAGTTACGCTTCCGTAACACTGTAACATTCTATAGCGAAATTCACCAGTTGAGATCTGACAAGGACGATTTATTTTTCGAGATTAACTTGTTAAAAAGAGAACAGAATCAAATTATTTTAAAATTCAGATTAAATGTTTATAACTATAAATTTATTATTTAAATTTATAAGCATATATGTTTTACATAGCCTAACTAATCCTTTTAATTTAAAAATGTAAAGTTATATAACAATAATTTATATGTAAGATGTGGGATCAATAGGCTACTACATAAAGACTTTTCTATTTGGAAATGTTTTACTTAAAAAACAATAGATGCAACACGCGTCAGAGGAATGTTCTCACACCCAGTTCCCCCCCAATTCCAATACCACGCAGACCAATACTTTTGTGAATTAAAATAAAAGTAATGATAAGACGGATCATCTCCAGTCTGCGGATCACAGTTTGAGTACGTCCAGTTGAGTACGTGGCGTGCTCCATGGCTCAGATAGTTCTGATTTTGTGTCCATTATGTAGTTTTATGAATGAAAATTTACAAGTTGTGAAAACGCACGTCAATATGTATAAGTGCCGTCTCGAGTTTTTTTCGCAGCTACTTTGAATGCTGTTGGAACCCATCTTTTAAATTTTCTCTCTAAAAACGCACATTTTAAAATTATAGATTCCGCCATCACGATACTCGATATTACGAGCGTCTTTTTTTTCACCGTCGTTCGCAAATGTCTACAAATAGCAGCCCAGAGCCACCGCTATTAATGTGCGCACCGTAGGGTGTCTTTGCTCTATCACATGACGCCAGCGAAGTATAGTGCAAACAGAACGAATTCTTCCGCCACGAGAAAAAGTTGTCCGGAAACGCGTCAGAGCTGTAATCACGTGAGCGACTGACGTCGAAGCCAGGTCACGTGACACGCTGTGCGCGCGTCCGCCCTGCAGTGTGCAGTTCCACGACGAAAACAAGCTTCAGCGATGGCAGTGCACAGTCGGTAAGTAGTCCTACGATTTTTTGTTTATAGCGTTTTTTAAATTAGTTTCCCATCATATATTCGATGTGTTTTGGACATGTCTAGCATGTATGTCTCTATTGAAAATATAATTAAGAGGAAAATCGTTGGTGTTTCCTAAGCATTACCGCCACCATGCCAAATTTCATTTCCTAATCTTTATCCCATCCTGAGATATTAAGCAAAATAGATGTCAACACACACGTGTCCACGAAATTTTTTTTTTTTTTTTGACTCAGGTCTCAAAATGTGGAGATTTGCATAAAACTCTGAGAGTCAAATTTGATACAATTCCAATACTTTCCCTTGTTACGTATACATAACAGCCAGGAAAGTAAAAGTCTTCATAAAGTTCCAAAATAAAAACAGGAATTTTTCAGGATACTTCCTAGTGTCCCCATTCCACCAGAGCCTGCTTGGATGTATCAAATACAGTACATGACTATCTGCTGTCATCTATTATGACAATATTTACAATATATACACCAAGTAGCCAAAAATTCAATCCTGAAGATGCTATTTGCATTTCAGAAGCCTCTGGAGTGTTTTGATAGTAACAGCATCAAGCAAAAACTTGCCAATATTAAAGACAATTCATGTTTTCTTAAAGACACAATGACCAAGTTGGAAGAGAGACCACATCTCAATGAAACAATGCATTCAACTTGGCAATTAACACAATAGTCTACCCTGGACATGTAGGAGCCACTTTGAAGGAGAAATTAAGGTATGTCTGACAAGAATCCTGGATGAAAAAAACTACTCACTTGCATATCATTAAGTCATGCTGTGTAGCTCATCAACATCATGACCATCTCTTACAGTGATTGAGAGGTCTAAAGCCCAGTGCAAATGAGTTGATATCAAAGAAAACTATTCTCAATGTTAAAGCAAATTTTCCTGAAATTGAAGGGGGTTGAACATTATCAGAGCTGTAGACCATACCCATAAAAATAAAAAAGTCAAAAGGAACCCTATCTCTACATGTGACCCTTTGCAAGTTATAGCCCCCCAAAATCAACCTACTTCCAGTCATGTTACTACACTGACTACCGTGTTTATCTATTTAGCATATGCAGGCCTTGATTAATCACTTGACTTCATGGAGTACTTGATGCATAGTTTTAGGGAACTCATCCCCCAGTGCATGATTACATATGGAGCATCAATCAAGGCTTGCTATTGCTTGTCTTGACCGACAGGAAACATGGAAAATAGGCAGGATACTGGTTCACAGTAAAAACCGACCTTCGGAAATAAATATTTCACAAAGGATCACATGTACAGGTATGGTACCATTGACTTTTTGCTCATAGTGAAGTAGTGAGGGATTTGTCAGCCCCTGCATAGTTACTTTGCAGAAGATAACAAATCCCTCACTCAAGAGTTCACATCTTACTAACTCACTAATGCTGTGTTTAAGAATTTCCATCAGTAATATACAAATGAAAAACATACTATATGAATCAAATCTTCAAAATTACTATATCAGTGATCTGTACTGTACAATGAAACCATTAATACAATTAAAACAAACAAACAAAAATCTGTGGATACCTGTTGACAAAACCATAGATTCAACAGGCAGAAATTTGGTCAAAGTGAAAGTTGATGTGCTTGAAAAGGCATTTGAAAGTACAGAGGCAGCAACTGAAAATATATATTTGCTCCATACAATTTTCATAGAAGCAATCAATCATTCAGCCACTAAAAATTCTGTGGCCAACAGAACACATTATGATAGAGTGTACCATTTCATATCTGATGCTGCTAGCCAAATGATCAAAGCAGCCAGTACACAAGTGTTTTTATACCAAAACAATCCATTTAACCTACTTAGTGTGTACTGTACCTACACTTAGTAGAATTTGTAAAACTGTTCACATAATTTTTCCTATACATTGATTACTATTTATTTTGTAAGTTATGGCAATGCAACACTTGAGCAATCTGCCTAGGAGGATCTTTTTTAAGAGTAACTTGCCCCTATTCAGGCATTACAGTAGTGGAGAAAACCCAAAAAACCAGCCTGTCCTGGCAAGGTGCAAACCCATGACCAAACTTCCAGTGTTCAAGGAATAGAACTGCTTGGCCACTGGTGGGCCAAATTGATTACTAACTGCAAAATAATCTATCAACAAGACTTGCATAATTTTTCTGGCTGTTATGAGTTTTTATTTTAAAAAAATCTTTTACAATTATTAAGCAAACAAATAAAATTGTGTTTTGTTCCATCTGTTATCAGTTTTTGTTAAAAAAAACTTTTATATTTTTAATTACTATAAAATGGCAAAGCTTAATTTTGGGGTAGGGGTGAGTTTTATATTAAAAAAGAAAAAAAAAGTGTAAATGTCATTACTGAATACAATCTTCATTAAGTCTTTCCTATCCCTCTTGAAATACAACACATGACCCATCTATCTCCCTACCCTTTCACCATAAAAATTTAATAGCATTAATGCTCCTCATATATAAGCCACCATGCCAAATTTCATTTCCTAATCTTTATCCCATCCTGAGATATTAAGCAAAATAGATGTCAACACACACACGTGTCCACGAAAAATTTTTTTTTTTTGACTCAGGTCTCAAAATGTGGAGATTTGCATAAAACTCAGAGTCAAATTTGATACAATTCCAATACTTTCCCTTGTTACGTATACGTAACAGCCAGGAAAGTAAAAGTCTTCATAAAGTTCCAAAATAAAAACAGGAATTTTTCAGGATACTTCCTAGTGTCCCCATTCCACCAGAGCCTGCTTGGATGTATCAAATACAGTACATGACTATCTGCTGTCATCTATTATGACAATATTTACAATATATACACCAAGTAGCTAAAAATTCAATCCTGAAGATGCTATTTGCATTTCAGAAGCCTCTGGAGTGTTTTGATAGTAACAGCATCAAGCAAAAACTTGCCAATATTAAAGACAATTCATGTTTTCTTAAAGACACAATGACCAAGTTGGAAGAGAGACCACATCTCAATGAAACAATGCATTCAACTTGGCAATTAACACAATAGTCTACCCTGGACATGTAGGAGCCACTTTGAAGGAGAAATTAAGGTATGTCTGACAAGAATCCTGGATGAAAAAAACTACTCACTTGCATATCATTAAGTCATGCTGTGTAGCTCATCAACATCATGACCATCTCTTACAGTGATTGAGAGGTCTAAAGCCCAGTGCAAATGAGTTGATATCAAAGAAAACTAGTCTCAATGTTAAAGCAAATTTTCCTGAAATTGAAGGGTAGACTCAAGATTATACTTTTCAACAAAGAGCATATTCAAACTTGTTGGATATTTTCATTTGGTGACTAGCAACACTCATGCACAGTTGATCACCAATTTGTATCAATCATTGGCAGTAGTCAAAAAGCAAGCAGTCACAAGACATAAAAAGCATCTAGATGCCAAAGCTGCCACATCAACTCTATTGTACTGGACTTAAGACTTCCACATCATTTATAAATGTCAGGTCACAAAAAAATAACATCAAAGCAGAAAACTCTCACCTTATGCACGCAATCCTTTGATAATAATAAAAAAAAAACATTCACAATCAGATGTGTAAGGCAGTGATTTTTGAGGACCTGTGATAAGAGGAAAATTATTTTGTCAAGAGAAAAGATTCCAGAGTGAGACTTAAATCTATAAGTCCTCGTTTCCAAGCAATGCATCTATCTGCCCAAAATGCATTGCCAATTACACTATTTCTAAGTCTGATCTTCACTTCCATATTCTAAATTTAAACAAATAATTAAATTTCCATTAGGCAACAGCCTAACCATCTACCTACAACCAAATTACTTTATTTCCAATCGTTAAATTATCATTACAGCCCAATAAATAATACAGTAATTGGTTCAATTTGGCATATCAAAAGTACTTGAAAGTACATATACTATTATTTATATTTACTCCATTAAAGCATTTCTCTCATTACTTTTTGTGATTTCTCAACCATAAACAATATGCTGTATTCCTAACTTCAATCTTTACAAGCTAAAAGGACATTATCAGACAATGTATTACTGGCAATATTTTCTAAGATAGTCACAAGAAAAGATACCAAGAAAAATATAAAAATTATGGTAAATTATTACCACCACATAATAAATTGCTATAAAAAAAAAACATTTAAATAAATGAAATATTTGAAAACCTTTGTGTTTGCTGATGGTCGACCAAGCTCAAACTTCCTCTTCTTTCGAATAGGTTTGCGTTTTCCACCAGTCTTTCGACGCTTATGCCAATGGTCTCTAGAAATACCTGATAAATATAAAATTATCAAGAATTTACGGCTAAATCTAGAAAGACAATAGACTCGTGGCGCATATGAAATCGAATTATTGTTTAAATACTAAAACAATAAACTTTTTACATAATTTAGTAAGAATGAATAAATGAAGAATAATAACGTAAATTTACTAAGACAAATTCATTTCTATACTTAGATTACATTGGATTGAATTCTGAAACGACTAACTCACCCATTTTCAACGACAACGAGGAAGGACTACGCAAAGTATGATGGTTAATACAACATTTGCCATATTCGGTCGATTCTCTTCTGATTTCACGCCAAATTTCGCGAATATAGTTAATTTTATAATTTTTTTTTTAATAATCATAAAAATTGAATAAAATAATTTAAAATAATAATAAAGAAATAAAATATAACGAAACAAACAAATGCACTATAAACATGGATGTTTTATTAAAAATTTAACGTTTACGTCAGGGTATTGAATATTTAGAAATAGAACATGGAAACGTTAAATCTTCGAAATCAAATATTTAACTATATATAAAAATAACGCCGATCATAACAAGATAAATGACTATCACCTTCAGTTTTACAATAAAAATAAAAATGTATATAAATAAGTAAATAAATATAATAAAAAATACATAAGAGAGTATATAATATCTGCATTAACAGAAGTGAAAAGCAATTGCGAATTTTAAGGAGCCAATCATTTGCAAGCCAGAGAAAACGTCATCTCGAAAAATAAAATGGCCGCTTCCGATATTCCGTCGTTAATTAACCAAGTTTGTTTATAGTAGCCGGATGGTCAAAGTGGCAACTTATCGCTCTAGGGATCCGGGAACGAATTTTTCGGGGGGTGGCCCGTTCGGATATGTCGGGCCCCGTGCCTCACCACCCGGTCGCCCCATTGTGGGCCTGGCCGAATCCATAATGGGCTTGCTAAAAGAGGCCCTCTTAGTGCCCACAGGGCGGAGTGAAATAAAAATCATCAAAGATGCCCCCGATGCAAGAACTATAACTATGGCAATTATAGATAGATAGCGACGTAGAGTTAAAATATTCTGTTTTATTTGATAATAATAATTCACTTCCTGATATATGTTTTGCTAATTTGCATTGCCTAAAAATAATATATTTTCAAGAAGAAAATAGTACTGTTAAATTAGCTCCAAAATTGTCTCAGAAGGTGCTTTATCCATCAAAGTTAGAGAGACAGAATGTAGCACTAGCTTGCAGTATATCTGATGAAAAAAAATATAGCTGCATTGAGATGAAAATCAAACAGCAAATACAAAACAGTCTGGAGACTGCTTACTTTCTTGATATAATCTCTAATTGTGGAAAATAATCAATGTTAAACATCCAGAGAAATGGAAAATTTTAAAAGACAAATTTTCTGAACCAATAAAAGACATGTATAGAATAATTATAATCATCAGGTTGTTCAAATATCCACATGGGAAATTAACAGTAGAAACTCAAAAAGCATTAGAGCATACAATTAAAGCAATTTATGAACTTCACATTATATGTTATTGGGTAAATTTCAAACAGATATGCTGGAAGCTTGCTTTGCACAGTATAGACAGATGTCAGGAAGTAATAGTATTATATTTCTGTTTCTGAAATTATTGAATCAGAAAGAAAACTGAAATTAATAAGCCTGCTAACTATAAAAGTCATCCAAAATTGGGAATTTTCAAATTAGAGCATTTCTTGAATCAGGTGCTAATAGTGCAGAGTTGGATAAATTTCATTCTGATGTTGAAGAAGCATTTGAAGACATAATAGAATAATCTGATGATATTATTATTACAGAACAGAACATGTCAATTCTGATTTACACTGCAGGAGATGTTGCATATTCAGTTATTAAGAAAACTTCTTGTGAACAATGTAAATTATTACTAGCATGTGATTCTCCACTGGAGTATGGATACTGAGATAATGATTTGGCAAAAGGAGGTCTTAAATTGCCATAAGAATTTGTTGTTAATATAAGAGCATAAATACCTTTCAGATATTTCAGACCATTCTGAATGAGTATGAATGCAAATTTTTGGCACTAAAAAATGGAAAGAAAGCTTTAGTGAGCTTAGTAATGAATAAATTAATTGAAAATAATGAATTTTGTTTTCAAAATAATATTTGCAGTTGTAAGAAAGATAGAATTCAATTGATGAAATGTGTCCAAATAATGTTTAACATATTAATAAATAATTATTGCAAAATTAGAAAAGGTAAATTAAAAGAAAGGAAACCAGTTAGAAAGTTAATGATATTTAAAAAGTAATGTTAATATTGATTATAAACAACTTTGTAAATAATAAACATGTTAAATATTCTTTAACTAAAATTGCTTTATTTACGTAATTTAAATTTTTAAATAAAATTTAGCATTAAAAAATTATAAGCACAAATTCATAATTTTTTATAACACTTATTTAAATAATTATGATTGATAAAATGTTAAATTATTAAATTGAAATATATAGAATTATAGTAAAATGTGATTTATTATTTAATTAAGAGATATATACCTCTAGAATAAAATGTGTGACGGTCCAAAACCCTTTTGTTTTAGATCCGTATTACCCCTCTAATAAACCTCAGGATTAGGTGAAAAGGGAAAAAGGGGGGCCTTCTGCGGTCGATGACCGAGACATCTCCTCGAAAAAAAATTGTTAGTATATCAATAAAAGAAATCTCCTCCATTTGTTTAAAGGTAATTCTATAGACGTTAATATCAACAAGACGGGAATAAGAGATGTTTTTTACCCCCTCTTCGGTTGCACATGACACGTGGTTACAGCAATAAATCGCCTTGTTCGTAGTCAAATGCGATGTTTTATATAAACAATATCTAGATAGTTGACCAGGTTAAAAAAATTATTGCCAGCTGAATGTTAATTTATGGATGAGAGCCGTCAAACCTATAGAAATTTATATTATAAAAACATATCTTCTAGACACCAATATCAATAAATTAAACAAACTTCTCTGTGTCGGTTGTCTGTACACGCTAGATTCAGACATCAACACACGAACAGGTGTGTGTATAAATCATTAATGATGTCATAGTTCTCACCCCCTCAAAAATAGTATAAAGAGGGCTTGGATGCAGTCCACAAGGCGGACATTCACAAGGCAGACACCTCCATGGTGGACATCGACTGCCACATCTACTGAGCCATACCGTCACCCTATCCGTCGCTAACTCGCCATAACTGCTGTGACGATCTAGGAACGTTTTTACCAACGACCCATAGTATGGATCGGGAACTTAGAGATATTTTTTTTTTTTTTGGATATCTATTTGTATACTCTCTCTCTGCAAAATCTCTCTCCTAGAGATCTCTCTCTTGTCTCTTAACTTAGAGAATACAGATTAGATGATTCGTATGAAAGACAAATTATTGTCGCGACATAGAGAGCCGCCGGTAAGTGGGGACAACTAACCCCCTCGGTTCTCACAAATGTAAATGGAAAATGTCTTCCATTTGAACACATATTGATCACTACTTTTCTTGATATCATAGATGAATTTTAAACTGGAATTAACATCTTCTCGTATTCATCCTTTTTGTATTCATCCTCATTGGATAATTGTAAATATTGTGTGGTGGTTCAAGAACTATCCAACTGGTCTTTCTATAATTCATCATTTGAATTGGATTCGAGAGCTTTTGACCAGAGTTTTCCATGTAAACATGGAATTTGGAGTAAAGTTTCCAGTCAGATAATAAGGATTTTGGTGAACGGATATTAATGGTTGAGCGATGCCAAATATGCTCTTTTTACCAATAGTCAAAGGAGTTATTCATTTGTGTGTTTTCAAAATTTCTGTTTTCGCAGGTGAAAAGTTATTCTTATTAAAATTATTAAAGGTCTTATGCAATTTTATACCTCTGAAGTAATTTTTGAAAAACTTTCTACAAGTAATCAAATTGGTTTCTCAAAATGTTTTGTTTTCAGAGAAATTCTAATGAGAATAATTGAGAAATTTAGAAGGCATTAAATCTTGAAAATTGTTTAATGATTGCATATACTGTATATGCATGCTCAAATATATGCATGTTTGCATCTGTAATAAATATGCTCAAATATATATTACAGATTACAATAAACATTAGGATAATCAATAAATGAAAATTCGTCCAAATAATAGCCTACTGTACTGCCAAAAACAGTATGTCTTGTCATCTTATCTTACTAATTTACAAAAATAATAAAAAGCATTTTAAAAGCTTTTATATTCATTTAATAAAAGGCAAGAATTTGAGATTGATATTCTCTAAGTCTAAGCTACCAATTTATCTACTAAAATTACTTGCAGTGTAGTCCTCCAGATATATTTGGTCCATCCTTCATCGTCCACCGTCCCATTATGAGTCCAACCCTTAATGGGTTAAAATGGTCCTCATAGCAGTGGCAGATTATGGCCTAGACAGAAAGATAATCATCTCGGGCCCATAAATTCCAAGGGGCCAACGAAGAATTAGAAATTCTCAATACTGTAAATGACATAAATGAGATAATAATTGGGCTTCAATTTGAAAAAAATTGTAGACCTTTAAATTCCCATTGTCATTTGTCTGTCCATCTTTCCTTAATCACGAGAACAGAGTTAGATAAATGAAAGATGAGACCAGATATGGAAACATTAGGGGCATGAGGCCCCAATTAATTATATATGAACTTCTGATACAAACCAGAAATCATATTATTTCAATTCAGAAATTTTCCCCTGAAAGGTGTTAAATAGATGACCAGTACGACTCCATTGCTAATGGAAAAGAAAGATGTGGTACATTTCAGTTTAATTCCTTAAATTTAATGTCTTATCTCTCAGTAATCCAGCATTCATCTGTGCAAGGAATGGCCAGATTAGCAAGAGTATTGTATATTTAAATTTTTTTTTCTGCAAACTTAGCTGATGAAAACATTTCTTGGGTTATACCATGAACTTAAAGTTATGGTATAAAGAAGATATTGACATAATAAATAAATTCCTCATCAATTTCATTTATTATTCATTACTTAGAAGTTAAAGGTTAAATACTGCTAAAGAAATGTTACATATTCTAAGAGAAAAAAAAAAAAATATATATATATAATCATTTTCAGCATTAAAATTTTAATTAAATTTTCACCCTTTAATACCAAAACTGAATAAAATTTCCCACGAAAATGAGTAGTTTATTAAGCCCAAGTATTGAAAATCAGGCAATAAATGAATTGGATGATGATAAAATTATTTATAGACTTTTGGATTTGAAAGTTAGGAAACATCAATTCTAAAAATAGTTATTTCTTAAAATAAAATACAAAATGTTTTTTGTTATTTTGGCACTGAAAATTTAATTTCATCATATAATTAGGGCCGAGATTACAATTCTCACTTTAACCCGATTGAGGATTTTCCTGCTGAAAACAACATGCATATTTTTTAAAATTAAATATTTAGCAAATAGACTTTAAAAAGTGTGTCATCCCTGTATTAGAAGGAAAATAAACAAGGAATTTAAATTATATTAATTTATTTGAAAAAATACTTATAAAAATACATATAAAATATTCAAATATAATTTATTTGTAACAAAACAATTATAATTTAGAGCATAACAGTAACATACTTTAATTGCAACTTTGTAATTAATACCTTATTGAATTGATTCATTTTTTAATATCATTATTATTTAAAATTTTATTAATTTGTTTAACAGTAAAAACTAAATTTATATAACAAATATACATTAAGCACAAAAATATTTCTTTAAATATTTAACAATATTTTCTTTAAATATGTACATTATGAACGTTTAATAAATTTAACAGTCGCTTGAGACATTTTGCTTCCATAATGACCAGCCCAAAACTGAGTGTCTTTTCCACTGTGAATAAATTTAATATATCTGACTCCTGGTTTGTAATTTGAAAATACATGTTTTTCCTGAAAAATTTCAATGAAAATTTTACATGAAAGTAATTATAAAATTTATCCTAAATTAATTTATTTAATTTAAATACAATTAGTAAACATTTATTTTGTCACAATCAATAGAGAAATTAATTAAACAAAGGAATTATGCAATTAAAAAAACATTTTTTAATTTAAGTTAAAAAGTTATATAACTAAATATCATTTTGCAATTTATTTTTCCATTTAAATTATATTAAGAGAGCCAATTTTTGACAAATTAACATTTAATTTATTCAGTGTTATTAGTGATATGTAATTAAATAAGAAAATTTTATTACTTGAGTGCTTTCCAATTGTAATTTGAGATTACAACTATAGAGCACTCATTAGCAAAGTTTTATAAACTAGATAATATTCAATAAAACTCAAACAGAAAACCAAAAAATATTACAATTGGCTTTCTACAAAACCATTAAAAAATTGCAAGATATTACAATTTACAGTGCTAATACATACTAATTTATTATAGTAGGTTGTTTGAATTAATGAGATTATGTGTAAAGATGGATTGGTGTATTAATTTAATTGACACAAGGACGATTTTGGTTAGGATACATAAAAGAAATGAAAAAGACTACAGGCACATACATGTACACACAAAAAAAATGTTAACTGTATTTGGTGCATATGAAACATATACAGTATACCAAATTAAAGTGTATTTAGTGTAAAATTTTAACATTAAAATTACAAATTTAGCATTTAATAATAGGCATTTAAAATTGTATAAGTTTATTAAGTATAAAATTTTAACATAATTTTTACAAATTTATCATGCTTTTGAAAAATATCCTGTGATTTCTTGGCTGGAATGCTTAGTGACATAACAAACAAAATTGGTTCAGGGTACGTGAAAATGCATAGCAATATAAAGAAAATATTTCTGACACTACAGTGGTATCTCAGGATACGAAATTAATCCGTTCCGAAACTGAGATCATATCATGAAAATGTCATAAGGTGAATCATTTTTCCCCGTACGATTACATGTAAAACCAAATAATTCGTTCCAACACGAAAAACAAACTCAAATTAAAGCTAAGTTGTTCATTAAAAAAAAAAAAACTATAGTAAGGAAAACACTGAAAAATGCATTTTGTAGTTGTAAATGTATAAATAACCATAATAAAATAATAATTTTTTTAATAAAATTGAAGACAGAAATTTTTAGAAATTTTTTGTAATTTTAATTGGATATATTTTTTGTGTTTTTTAAAAGGACTTTTTAAACTTCTGGCAACAAGAAGCCTAAAAGGAAAGGTCAGTTGCAAGAATGTGTATTGTCTGTGTATTGTGGAAATAATAAACGGTGGTCCTTTTTGGGCAGACTGTCTTCAATTTTATTTAAAAAATAATCTCCATTGGACGAAAATTTACAGAGAATAATAATTGATTAAAAAAATGTAGCTATATTGGCACTTTACCTTTGAGGATAGACGACGATGGAGGTGTAAACTGGTGGCGGAAGAGGGAGAAGGGAAATGATACTAAAACTTAACTTACATAACATAATGTAACAATAACTTAAAAATAACTTAGAAAAGATTAAAAAATTAGTGTTGTTTTATATATTTTTAAAAAATTTTTATTCACTGCATTTTCTTTCTTTTCTTCACTTCCATGAGCACTTTCACTGGATAGAGGTCATTTGGTAAAATATCTATCCAAAGAGGTTTGGCTTTGCCTACTTTTTAAAATGTTTCTAAAATGACTTAGGCAAATGTCATTACTCTGAGCAGCAATACGGCCAGTGTGAACCTTGTCAGGAACCTTTTCAATAAAATCAGTCACTTTCTAATAATACCTCAAGATTTCCTTTATCGAGCGAGATCCTTCCACGATGAAGCAAACACGTGGACTGAGACCGATGAACAAAAGTGAATAAAAAATGGCGCTGTGAACTAATGTAACGTCATATGGTGAGTTTTTGTTTGTATTGTGGAGCAAAAATATGTTCAAATTTCATGTCATATCTTGAAAATTTCTTATGCTGGGGCATTCGTATCCTGAGGTACCACTGTATATTATGTGAATTCTCAGTCATCAAAATTTACAAAATGTTGAGTTGTGTAAATTTTAATAACATTACAACTTTTTCCCATGTTGCATAAATTATGTAAGTTTATACAAATTTAATTTTTCATTTCTGTATACAATTTACTAATTATGCAAATTGATCAATCCTATGTTAAAAATCAAACTATCAAGTTATGTATAATTATTAAGATTATAGAATTTTGTTAAAGATCAAAGAGAATAAGCAATTTTTTTCTTCCATTTAAATTTACAAATGCAGTCGTGCCTACTTAACAGAGTATCAGATAACAAAGCAGTTTGTTTGAGAGTTCACTTTCACATTTCTGATTTTCTTCTCTATGTTTTATGTGTAAAGGGATTCCCATTAATAGTGTGCCAGATAATAGAGCAGTCCATTTAGATGGGTATTGTATGGGTAACATTTATAGACCAGCAGTCTGCATAAGGGAGTACTATTGTAAGGTACTATTATTTATAAAGGTCTATCTTTAATTGTAGATACATCATTGCATAGCATCATCTCTCTATACTATGATATTTGTTGAAATATGCAATACAACATTTTATATTATTCAGTCAGCAGAGAGATAGAAGTCTCATCTTGGCTGCCAAAAAGTTCTTACAGAATACTTTTAGAAAATAGAAATAGAATAGAAATAGAAAACATAAATAGAAATACTTTTTGTAAAAACTTTTGTTTTTACAAAAAGTATTTCTATTATATGTAAATTATAATATATAATGCTAAATTGAGTGTTATTTTGCACCACAGCTTGATCAATACTGTTAATGAGCATTGTTGCAAGAAATTGCTGTTCAGTTTTAGAAGCAAAAAGAAAAAGAATTAGAGCATACTTTTAGACCTAAGAAACATAACATGAACTATTATTTCTCATCAAATAGAATTCTTATACTTCATAGCATCACCTCAAGCCGTAACAGTTTGCAGTGCTCCAGTATAGAGTGATAAGTTTCTTCAAGTATTATATATCAAACTCATGATACCAAACTCTTGTAAAACATCTCTGCAGTTTTCATGCCTATAATATGCCAACTGTTCTTAACAAGTTTGAGATCAGGAATGTTATCAGGTCAGATTAGGTGTCTGACCTGGGCCTCATAGGAATTTTTAAAAAATGGCACTGAGGATAGCAAACTATAGAAAAAGGAAGATTACTTTATACTTTTATCATCATTTTGGTGCAGTGGCATTGGTACAGAGTTATCTTCAACCATTTTAATAGATAATTATGGTACCTCAAAGCCTGTTACCAGTGTGAAATTAACATCAAAGAATGAAAAAACAGACTTCCACAAATGTTTCCAAACCCTTAATGGTTTTTCTTCAGGCATCAATGAATTTCTGTTAGAATGCCAATAAATAAGAACATTATTCAAAATTCGAACACATGCTACCCAATGACGTCTCATTTAGGCATGTGCACTATAGATAGTAGCAATTGACGAGAATTTTTTACAGCTCTTTGTCTAGTGCTTGCCATGCTATCCAGATTTAATTCCTCTTTGTGGTTGACACAGGTGTTGCTGAGGCTGGATTTGTAGATATAAGTGGCCTCCAACCACTTTAGATGTTCCGTATATGGTGTGGTGAGGATGATTCTTGCCTGGTTAAAATTTGACTCTATGTCAGGATCACTTGCATAATGGCCAGAGCAGTGGTGGTCCTGGCCAGCTGTATGTCCGCAATGTGCTTTTTAATTTTAACCCCCAAGGAGTGCTTCATAGAGCCGAGGTAAATGAGATCTCTATCGCATCTGTGATCTTTAATACCCTATATAAAATAATTTTGAATAATGTTCTTATCTATTGGCATTCTAATGGAAATTTTTTGCCACCTAAAGAAGAACCATTAAGGGTTTGAAAACATTTGTGGAAGTCTGTTTTTTCATTCTTTGATGTTAATTTCACACTGGTAACAGACTTTGAGGTACGTAATTAAATGTATTCCAGTGTTGAGTAGTGTGGATTTCATTTTAATAGATCTTACTAATTTCATTATGATTTCTTATTACATTAATTTCAATCTAAATATTAAAAAATATAAATTAAATCATTTCTTACCTGACTCCATCTTTTTCCAGCCCACTGAGTTTCTTCAATTTTTCCAGAATTATATTCTTCTAATACAATACCATTTTTAGCTAGTAACTTGACTTGTAATGTATATATACTGCCACAATCAAATCTAGCTGCATGACTGAAACAAATTTATTATTTTTAATCTATTGCTTCTAATCTGTTTATTTGCATGATGATACATGATCAATATGTCCTACTGTGCAGAATTCCAAAAAAATTCTTAACCAGAAATTCTGTTTAAAAATTTTTGGATAATTTGTTGATAAATTTCTAGAAGAGGTTTAGTGTAAAATCTGTACAGTAGGATGTACTGATCATGTATTATGCATGACTATTATTATTGTACTTTTATGAGTTAATAGCTTTACATAATTTAGCCAAATATTTTTATTAAAATGATAATAGTATTTTTATGAATGAACAGAATATTTTCTATGTATCAATTACACTAGACTCAAGTTTTTTGAATTTTTATAATATTCTAATTTACATTAAAGTAATTTAAAATTCATATCATTTAACTTGATACAATTTTTTTTTTAATATGTATTATTGTGAGTGGCCAATAGAGAAGTTTTATGTATTATTAGATTATCATCTGTAATGACAGTAGCATTTAAGACAAACAATTCTTAGTACAAAAATTTGAAATTTTGATTTCATATGTAAATAGAACATAAAACAGAGTATTGTCAATATAATAGTCTTTAATGTGTTATTCATTCTTGTCATTAGCATTAATTTTTTTCAATACTAGTTTAAATGAATTTTATCTTAATCAATTATATTCTTTTCCCTGTATTCTAAATAATTAGAAAATCATCTGTATATATATATATATATATTTTCCCTGTATTCTAAATAATTAGAAAATCATCTGTATATATATATATATACATGTTTGAAGAAATTTTTTCATACATAATAGTTATATTTTTGAGACTGGTTTTTATAAATATAAACAGAAGTATTACAGAATGTAGACTTACTTGTCAGTGTAATAGGATAAAAATTCTAAGTTAAAACATAAAATTCATTCAAATATATAAATAAAAATTATATTTAGAGTACAGTTAGCTGAATAAAATGACTGCATTACTACTGATTATGTAACAAAAAATAAGCTATTAATTATCTATGTAGATATTGATAAAGAATCAGAAGAAGGAAAATAGCAATCATAATCAAACTATATTTGAATTCTATAAATCAAAAAATTGCCATAACAATAATAATCATTACATACTATAATTTCCATTTTTTCAGATGTTAAATTAGAAATTAAGACAATAAAACAAATTTAATCCCATGTATTTTTGTTAATTTTAACAAAGAGTAACATTGTGGCATTTTACAATTAGATTTGCAATGTAATACAAAGAAGTTTATAAAAAATATCTAATTTTCTATTAAATGTTGAAGTAGAAAACAAAATTTAAAACTAGATTTATCACAAACTAGATTAGGGAGACTGTCGTGGTTTGAGAACATCACATTAACACCTTTATATAGGATTACTCAAAAGTAATCCTGTATAGAGCACTATCAGGGAAACATGTAATTTATAATGTAAATCATCATGACATGTAATCATCAAAATATATCATAAGTTAATTATTTAATGAATGTATGACTTAAAACACTATCGTATTTAACCATTTTATTATGATATGACACAGACTAATTGAAACAGTATATCTTTTTGATTATGTGTTATGATAATTTAAATACATAAGTTATATGTTTCCTTGACTATGCCCCAATATGGTCATATATATGCATTATATGTGGAACCATGTTCTGGTACATTACTTTTGAACAATTCTATATAAAAATGCTAGAACCATTACATGTGAAAAATCTAAGGATATAATGCAGCTACTTCTTTATGTACCTTCTTTATATCATAAACAGTTCAAAATACTTCCATGTAACAATCCAAAAATGAAAAACAGAATTTAATGTTAACCTTTAACCATAATATACTTTAACAATAAGTAAATAAATAAAGGTAATAATTAAAACAGGAAGCAAAATACTTAAAGAATAGTATTTTGCTTCCTGTTCTAATTTATAAACATAGCTAGTTCAAGTGAAAGTTAAATAATTAAAATTTAAAGATTTAATAATTATGAAAATATTGTAAGTAATAATGCAATGAATATTTGATTACTACTCGGTATTCCCCCTATGTTTCGCTATTCGGCCAAATACTGAATATGTAATCACTATTTGGCCAAATACTGAATACCTAAAAACAGGAGTAAAAAATAACAAAAACACAGTAAATTAATCATTTTGGTAACTTTTATATACTGAAGTTTGAGAAAGTGCAATTTTTTGCTTATTTATGTAAAAGATCAAAGGAAAAGTAATATAACTAAGTTATTTTTTTAAGAGATCAAAAAAAGGTAACAAATCAAATGAAAACGACCTACTTGTTATGTAGTTTAGTCATCTATTTACTTGTATATAAAAGAACAAGTCCTGATAGGATAATTAACGCAGAGCCAAAACTAATGGTGCTAGAAACTTAAAAATTTGAGGGTATGTTCTTTTTGTAAAGTTTAGGCATTCTAAGAAAAGATTTTATGAAATTCAACCCTAAAGGGGTGAAAAAGGGTAAAAAAATTTGTATGAAAATTTTTACTGCATGGGCACATTAGATCAAACTTAGGCATAAAATGTGAAAAAAATAATAATTAATGATCTGGAAAGTGTTTTTATGAAATCATCCCTTATTATAAACTTGAAAATTAGATTAACTTTTTTGTTTCATTGTACAAAATTATTTATCATAACTGAAGTTCCAGACAGCTTGGTAGCCTGAACAGCCCCAGGCTTTCGCCTGTGCATGCTAAGTGACTTTCATTACAAGTATTTAGCTTTCTGAAGTCTATGAGAGCAATTATTTGGCATTGACGGCTGTGAATTTCATGCCAATAAGCTGCCTCAACTTGTTTGATTATGTTATCAACTCAATTTCATATTTATTTTCACATTTTCACTTTGCAGTCCTTCTCTGTTCTTTTTCCATTATTTACATATGTAGGTCATTTCATTGTTATCCACATTTGATATCATCACCTAACACATACTGCGATGATGCTCATGTCTGTCTGCTACAACTGTCAAGAATTAACGCGATTGTCGAAGCGTAGTGACAGTGGACCAATAGAGAGCAGGGTGTGCGATCCTTGCCATAATGCAGTTTGTGCGCCAATTTTCATACGTGTGTTAATCAAGCCAAATAGTTTGGCCGAATATTCAACCATTTGGCCACGCTCCTGGCCAAATATACTATTTGTTGCATTATTAGTTGTAAGTCCATTTATGGCCCAAAAAGCAATGTTTAGTTTAATTAATCCTCAAAAATTATTTGTATAATGTATTTACATTCATTTAAATTCATAAAAATGCAAGCAAAATTAATAAAGATTATCAATATTTTTGAATAAACTGAAATGCAAATTCCTAAATATCTCAGCATAAGGAAAAATGGACTTACACCACTTTCTTAATAAACAGTCCAAATGATTTCTATAATTTACTTTGCATGTGTTTTTTACTGCAAAGAGTACTCATATATTAAATTATCTGGCAAGAAAGACTTTTCTACAATGTCAGTTAGAAAATTACATACAATGTGTTTCCAAATCACATCAGTTGTGTTCTTAATAAGTCACAAGTATTAAATTTCATGTAAGGTGAACAAAATTTTGCCAGTTTAGGAAATTTTATTTACATGTTAGACAGTGGTCATATGAATATTTTCTGTAAAGCTGTAAACCAAGTAGCAGTTTAAGAATTTAATTATTATTAACAATCACAAGAACAAAGTATTTAGAACGAACTATATAACAGTTTTTAAAATTACTGTCATGTGCAAAGCAAAAGATAATTGACAATTTCTTTTAAATTCAATCTTGCATTACATAAGGGTGACAACTAGACAATGTTAGAACATAAAAAGGCCATTAATAAAAGGCAAACGGATACTGAGCTTACAAAGCATATATTACAAGACTGATACCTACCATATTGCAAAGAGATCTTCTATTTAAAAAATATATTTGATTCAAAACAAGTTTTTATACAAAATATCTTATTAATTACTCAACTTAATCCCATTAACCAGCCCACATTTTATCTGCCAGATCATTGGCTAACAAATTCTTAATGTAATCTCATACTCTACCAACATTTGCTGTAGGATACTATTCATTAAAAATGCAGCAACAAGTTTGCCTAACTTTCTCAGTAAAATTTAAAACTGCATATGGCACCATCTGTTATGATATTTTATTAAAACACTTTTTATATTTTTAATTAATATAAAATGGCAGAAAGCTTAATTTTGAGATTGGGATGGGTTTTATAAAAAATTGTACAAGGCGAGACAATTTAATTTCCAGAATCGTCGAGTNTAATAAGTAAAATTGTCATTAAGTCCACCATATTCGAGATATGATATACACGACCCTCCTTTATCTCCCCACCCCTCAACCTTTAACTGCCAAAATTTAATAGCATCTATCCATCTAATACACAAAATTTGCCATGTCTGTAAAATTTCAGAAATTTTTCACTAAAAGCACAGAAGGTATTAAGCTTCAAAGAGAGTGAAAAAATTCTGCTATATACAGTACAAACAGAAAAACTCCCCAAATTTTTTTGCATTTCTCAACATTTCAAGATCCAAAATCCAAAAATATAAAATCATGGGGGTCAGTCAGAAAATCAATTTTTTGATAGATTGCCATACTTTCTCTCTGTTATATATAACAGAGCCAGGAAAGTAAAAATTATTTCAAGCCTAAAAAGTTCCCACTCCCTCCTATTAATATCTACTTATATTTAATATTATCTTATTTTGGGAAGGAAGTAAATCTTCCTTCCCAATTTTATGTAGAAAATTAATTATGTTTTTGCTTTGCAAATGACTAATTTCAAAAATTATTCTATAGTTTGTTTTAAAACATTTTTTCATTCTTCTGGTAGCCAGAAGGATGTACCAGTACATGTTCCCTGAGAAATATTTTATATAAAATAAAATTCAACTTTCAGCCTTTTTTTTAAAAAAAAAACTTAATTCAATTTTAATTAAATTCTAATTGCAAATTAAACAAATTTCACATTTCCATTAAATATTACAATACATGCTGTCTTCAATAAAACAAGTAAGATAAAAAAGAAAACACTTAATTTTAATTAAAAACAATATCAGTCATGTTTTAAACAAATTTACATTATAAGAATTATAGTTTTGTATATACATCATTCTAAACACAAGTTAATTTTTTTATATATCAAAAACTATAATATAATTGTCATTATCTTCTTATAATAAATAAACGTATACAGTAGACTCCCCTATAACACAGTAGATACATTCTGTGTTATATAAATTCTGTGTTGTACGAGTCACTTAAATACATGAGCCAATCACAGCCCAGCACGTGTGCAGTTTATAGACTACGGCTGTTTGAAAGGTTTTCTTCCATAAAATTAACTGATTCTAGACTAATTTTTTGGATTTTTTTGGGAATAATCCATATAAACTATACTATAAACAAAAAATTGTAGGATTACTTACTGAGTGTGCACCGTTTGACGATGCCATTGCTTAAGCTTGTTTTTGTCGCAGAGCGGCTTATCGAACAGCGGGTGCATGTTTCCTGATAAGTTATTTTTCTGCGAATAATTCACTGTACTTTGGAGACATCATTAATATAAATATAATTTTTATGGCCTTTAAATAATAAATTGTTTTTAGTAGGTCTGCTGCTCGTTTAAACTCAACGGTTTGTGCAATATCTGCTATTGGTTCAGATTTGACCAATCCTGTCATGACATGAGTCGGCGATGATGTTTTACCATGTTATACGAGTCTCTTTTAGCATGTTATACAAACACGATCGCAATTTTTTCGCCATGTTATACAAGCCCGTGTTATAGAGGGGGTCTACTGTATATAAATTCAAAACTTACAATTCTGATATTTCTATATCAAGTAAAGCCTGATCCAAAACTTCTGGATGCACTCCTTCTTTTATTAAATCAATAATTTGAAATTTTTCAGATAAACCATATGATGTAGCAAAACAATACTGGATATCTAAAAAAAGAATAAAAATGTTAATAGATTATTTCTAAAGATGTTACAATTGATTTCACTCAACTAAAAATATAGAAATCTAATGAAGTTTTTCAGCACACTTACAGTAAAGCAAAAACTTTGGTCTCATCAGCTAAAGTGTAAATGATGTGTCAACATTAACATTATTTGAGCTGTATGATCAAATAATGTCTAAAACTATCCACAATGTATTATAATCTAGTCTGAGTCAATCTTTCTTACAGAATTTTTAAACATATTAAATTAAATTCAAAATGAATTTCTAATTATTAATCTTTATACAAATGTGGCTTTAATTAAATATAGCCTGAAAAATAATCTGGCAATTTAGTAATAAATTAATTTAAACTTAATTACTTAATTGACTAATTATATGAAACAACTTGAAAAGTTTATACGTGAACCTAATGTCACAATCATCAGTGGAATAATCTATGGATGGAAATTACAATACGAAGAAATTAATACACACATTTATTTATCATATTTTTGTCCAAGATTTATAAAAAATTGACTTCTTGATGATTTTATAAATTTTTCTGAACTGAATAAATCAATGGTAACCAATTGGAACAATTCTTATTGTTTAGTATTGTAATTTCACTTATGACAGCTAGTACAAAGAGCCAAACAGAAATGGATTCATAAATATATATTAGGTGCATATTTTTTAATGAATGTTTGAATGTTTTTGGAAGATTTCTGCTAGAAATATTTTACTGTATTCTCTTTGCACAATTGTATTACTTGTTCGAAATCCATCATCATGTTCAATATAAAATTCAATTTTTTGAAAATAACTCATAAGTATTTGTCATTTCTTATTTTTCAGAAAATAGTTTTATTTCTTCATACTTTTTAATATTAAAATTTTTAAAATATTTAAAGTATTCATACTTGTATCTGGAACAGGATCAGATCCTTGAGGAGGATTTTCAACTTTCCATCCTTCTCCGTCATTATGTGTTATTTTCCAGTAGGAAAGTCCTGCTAAAAATACGAAAAGAAAACACCAGTCATTCAATTTTAAGTATTAATCAAAAATTAAGATCAATAAATGTTTGCTATATATTATTAATGTTGTTAAAATAATATTTATTAACTGAATTTTCAGAAAATAGTCTGAATGATGATTCCTTTCTTTATATCTAAGCAAAAGTCTAAAGAGCAACTTTTCAATTTGTTATGGAAAAAATTTTAAAAAGTAATATCATTTTCTATTATCTAGGTTATTCATCTTTAATATTTCCTAATTAATAAAATATGATGATTATTTTTTTTTTATCTAATCAAAACAATTACTGCAATGTAAATTCATTTATGAAAATTTTATAACCGAATGAATTTACATTCCATTAATTATACACTGTTTGATTTTTAAACATAAACAAAAACAAAAACTAATGCTAATTTATTTAAATATGAATCATCAGTAAATATGTTTAGATGAAAAATTACAGCATCTTTTTTGCATATTTTTGAAAAGTTATTCATTAAATTAAAAAAACTGCTTTTACATTTTTTACTTAATTTTGACTTAAATAATCTTTCAAAGTTTAACATCTTTCTAAACATCTATTATTTATTCATTAAATACTCTTGAATGTTTAACACAATCAAGTACTTGAGACTCATTGAAACTATTGAAAAAATATTCAAGTTCAGAGTTTTGCAAACTGAATTATAGCAGCATTCTGTGAAAATAAATAATATCAAAATTTATAATATACTTTGAATAATACATGNCTTGAATGTTTAACACAATCAAGTACTTGAGACTCATTGAAACTATTGAAAAAATATTCAAGTTCAGAGTTTTGCAAACTGAATTATAGCAGCATTCTGTGAAAATAAATAATATCAAAATTTATAATATACTTTGAATAATACATGACAACAAACTAACACTTTTTAAAATATTAGATTTGAGATACTTGTTGTGATCTTCTAAACTTTATACAATTTAATATTGTTATTCTAATGTCAATGTATTCTCGTTTTTAAAATCATTTTGGACTGTTCAATTTTGGAGAATCTACATTAAGTGAACAAAAGCAAAAGGAAATTACTACCAGTTTAACAATAATTATCATAAATATAGCAAAAATATCTAATTCAGTCATTATTACTATTCATTTACATATTTTTTACTAAACAACAAATCCATTTAATATGTCACATTAAAATCTTAATGTTGAGAATATCTTACAAATTCAGTTATTTTTATACATATATAAACATCTCAGAGTCTGATATTCATAATAAAGCCAAACAATTGCTGGATTTGAAGTACGGTAAAGTAGCCTGATTTAAACTGGCAATCATTTGGCAACATTTTTCTTTTGTTTTGATGAATTAATCTACATCTAAACTGTAATGTTATATTTGAAAAACTTAAACCACAGATTTGAGATATAAAATATGCATTAATAGACCAAAATGTAAACTGGAAAATTATAAAAATTTTGATTGCTTATATAGCAGAAACCAATCAATATTAAATGTTATCCCAATCTCCAATAGGGTCAGGACTCATGGATTCCACATGGAAGTCTTCTTATTACTATGTGAACCATTCTTTCACACACTGATCTTACATCTGAGTAAATGTCATTTAAAGATAAATCACTTAATAAAACCAGGCAAATACTGAGGATGCAGTAGCATTTCATCACAATACAGCTTGGAACTGTGCAACACTCCCATACAATAGTAATTTTTGCCTACATAAGCAATCCAAATTTTAATTGAACTTTTTAGTTTTCATTTATATAGCCATACTATGTAAACAATCTAAATTTTAAAAACGTATTTAGAATTTATATTTTACATATATTAATTTAACATATAAATTAACATGAAGTATTTAGAAATTGTTATTATTTGAAAATTTTTAGACACCAAACTAGCTTTTATTTAGCATTTTTAATACTTTACATTAATTCGTCTGCTTGGTATTATAATTTTTTTGAATTATTAATGTAGCAGATGAAAGACTAATAATACTCTACCATAATCTGTTTCTTGACTACTGTCAAAAATAAAATATTAATAACAAAACATATCACATGACCATTTTATTAATTATTCATTTCTTGGCTATTAATAATGTAAATATATAATTCCCAAGATATTTAATATAGATAAAGAAATGTATTTTGTTATTGTGATCTAGTAATCTTCAGCTGGAAAAGGTTTATTTCAATTACAGAACTCTTATTTCAAAGTTAAAACTTCAAATATAGTATTATGAAAATTATTACTACGAATAATAAATAAACAACAAATAATGAGCAATTTTTCTTTTCTGTGCATATATTGTCTACTTTGACCTTATTTATTAATAGGACTTATTATACTGGTGAAGTTTCTGATGTACAAAGAGAGGAGATCTTAGTCAAAAGTCAAAACAAAATATTTTTATTTTCACTTGAAAGATATTTTGTTTTGACTTTTGACTAAGATCTCTCTTTGCTAATCAGAAACTTCACCAGTATAACAAGTCCTATTAATAAAAAAGGTCCAAGTAGACAATATTTATACAAAAAAGAAAAATAGTAAGGACAAAGAAGCAAAAATAACTAATATTATGATAAAATTTGATTGTTTTTGCTCTACCTAGCATGCAAATAAGTTCTGGTACCAAATTTGGCTTGGTTTTTCATGCATATGTCATGTGCATCATTTAAATTTTTTTTGATCCAATTGCAGTTTGAATGTTTTTCAAATGTTACATGTAACAAGTTGCAGTCTTTGTTCTGCTATTCATGAAAGAACTACAAAAAAATATAAGACAATTCTGCAGAATTTTCTTCAAGGAATGAATAAATCTGAAAAATTTCATCTACTAAAACTTGGGAATGTTACAAGAAATTTGGTGTACTGTACCATTAAGATAGTAGAAAACAAACAGTATTGAGTGGTTGTTTGAGGAATAAAAGGTGCTTGTCTTTGATAAACCAAATATGAAATCCTTACTAATAAAAAAAAAAGCTGGCCTTACAGATGAATGTTAAGACATTCATCTAGCAATAAAAAATTACACTCAGACTTATGACTTTAAAATATGGTATCTACTACATCTTGATGCAGGCTCAAAAGAGAAAAATGCTAATTTGCTGTCACTACTTTTTCAGAACTATGAAATGTGAAAAATTATTCTCTTCACAGATGAAAAAAATTTTACAGTGGAAAAAGTTTAACAAGAAAAAATGACCTCATCTATGTCAAATCAGTGAAAGCTATTCCTCTATGTCTAGAAGTTTTAGAGTTTGCCATTTTAGAAAAGTATCATAGATGAGCGGGACCAATCAGCAAGAAAAAGCATAACTTGATTTTGTATCAAGATTCTCAAAGCAGTGAGAGAAATAACTGAATAAAACTGTTGAAAAATCAAACTTGAACTTTTCAGTAAGATCATTTAATACAATCACTTCAGCCCAAATTGTCAAACCATACAGGATGGTTAAAGAAAAAGTTCCAGATTTCATTTCTGAAGGAAAGATGGCTTGTTGCATTTTCAACCTAAACCCATTAGATTACTCCATACAGTCAAAGTTTGAGCTAAAGATCTTTACAATAAGTTCCACACAATTGCTGAGGCTCTTAAGAAATTCCATCTGCAAGAATGGGCTGCCTTTCCTACTAAAGACATCCTTACAACTATAGAAAAGTGGAGGTAAAGAATTAAAGCACTTGATAGACACTTTGAATATTACAAATGCAAATTATCTACCTTATTACCTATTTGTTATCAAAAATGTTTGTTATAATATTACCTTTTAATAAATTTGAAATGAAACTGTTTTTATTTGTACTAGAACTCGTTAGCACATAATAGTAAATGACCTCTAACTTTATACACTAATATTATGTAGACAAAACTTGAATAATAATCAAGAAGTTCAATATACTTTTTAAACTGACATATAGATTGATATATTTTTCAATAAAATTTTTATAAATCTAAATTTTTTTTAATGTGTAGATTATGTTCTTTAATATTTTATTGCAAATTTTCAAAATATAAGTGGGAATCTATACTAACAAGTGATATATACATGTTACAAAAAACTCTATAAATGATAGCTTGTTTTTGTTTTCAATTTTAGATAACTATTATACATTGAAATGCTAGGCTAATTAATTTAATGCTCCAATAAAGTTTCATTATAAGATTAGTTATTAGACTTTGAGTAAGCAATTTTAAAAAGTCAATTCTAATTACAAATATTTATATTTACAAAATAGTCCAGAAACAAAATCTGGGTACGTTTTGTTATTTACTTTATATCACGTGTGCTTTCGAATATGCACCACGAGCCATGATTATTGACTAATTATAAATATGATTAAGAAACTGATTTATCAAAATATATTATTATCCATCACAATTTTAGTAGATTTTAATTTTTTTTTTAATTAGAACATATGCATGCACATTATTCTATTTTAATATTTAAAATTCAAAAATTTGATAGATTATAGATAATATCTATAAAAAATAATAAGGAAAATACATTTCCAAATACAAGATATTGAAAAAATTGTTTTTGTTTTTTACATGCTCTTGGAAAATATTACTTATGTCTAAAAATTATATTTAAACCAGAATTATCCTAAAATATACCAGTTCCCGATGGATTCTTGACTAGATTTCTTCCGTAAGGATTTTTTAAGTAAATATTTAAATAATAGTTATGGGGTAGCTCTTGGAAAATAATAAAAGGTAAAATTCTTTTATCTCGTTCACATTTTTCCTTCCAAAGAGTTTGCGAAGTCACAATATCTCTCCATTTTCTACAAACTAAACAACAATTCTTCAAATCTTTTACCGGCAAAAAACAAAACACAGTAATTAAAATCTCTTCGGGTAAATCATCGAGTGGAAATCCACAGGCTGGATCCTTCTTGAACATGTTTAGTATGCGATGTATATTCATGACTATGTCTCACACACTATTACTTTGTCATTCTAGCACAACGATTTTCAAACTATTACGAAACAAATGAGACTCAGTTACATTTCACCGATCGATAATACTGCGCGAATGTATGATTACAAACATGTTGTCAATTTCTGCCGGGAAATTTCGTGACGTCATCTTCTACCATTCTTCTCATTCGCGTTTAATTACTCATCGATATACACGTACTGTATATATTTTAATGGGTTTATATAAAGTATATTTATACTTGTAAAGAATAATTATACGTTTCTTTTATTTTATTAAGAAGGCTGTGCTATGTTTCTAGTAGGTAATTCATATTTGTTCTAATTGCAACTATAGCAGCTGCGTCAGAGCACAGCCTAGTCAAATGGAGGAAATCCCTCTCGTAGAAGAATTGTTCTCTTAGAAATGTTCTCTTTCACTTTATTATATTAATTTTTATTAATTTTCACATTTTATAAATGAAATTTAGAATTTTTTAAAATATTGCAAAAATCACCAGTTCTGGCCCACCTGTGTACCAGTTGTGGCTACCCCATTTTTAATGCAAGTAAAACTATTTTACGAGAATATTTTTTAATATAATTGACAAAAACTAAGCATAATATATAGTCAATAGCCTCTGAATATTATTCTAGTTTTTATTGATAAATTAATGAAATGGCCAAGAAAAAATATTTTGTANATTGAAATATATAGAATTATAGTAAAATGTGATTTATTATTTAATTAAGAGATATATACCTCTAGAATAAAATGTGTGACGGTCCAAAACCCTTTTGTTTTAGATCCGTATTACCCCTCTAATAAACCTCAGGATTAGGTGAAAAGGGAAAAAGGGGGGCCTTCTGCGGTCGATGACCGAGACATCTCCTCGAAAAAAAATTGTTAGTATATCAATAAAAGAAATCTCCTCCATTTGTTTAAAGGTAATTCTATAGACGTTAATATCAACAAGACGGGAATAAGAGATGTTTTTTACCCCCTCTTCGGTTGCACATGACACGTGGTTACAGCAATAAATCGCCTTGTTCGTAGTCAAACGCGATGTTTTATATAAACAATATCTAGATAGTTGACCAGGTTAAAAAAATTATTGCCAGCTGAATGTTAATTTATGGATGAGAGCCGTCAAACCTATAGAAATTTATATTATAAAAACATATCTTCTAGACACCAATATCAATAAATTAAACAAACTTCTCTGTGTCGGTTGTCTGTACACGCTAGATTCAGACATCAACACACGAACAGGTGTGTGTATAAATCATTAATGATGTCATAGTTCTCACCCCCTCAAAAATAGTATAAAGAGGGCTTGGATGCAGTCCACAAGGCGGACATTCACAAGGCAGACACCTCCATGGTGGACATCGACTGCCACATCTACTGAGCCATACCGTCACCCTATCCGTCGCTAACTCGCCATAACTGCTGTGACGATCTAGGAACGTTTTTACCAACGACCCATAGTATGGATCGGGAACTTAGAGATATTTTTTTTTTTTTTGGATATCTATTTGTATACTCTCTCTCTGCAAAATCTCTCTCCTAGAGATCTCTCTCTTGTCTCTTAACTTAGAGAATACAGATTAGATGATTCGTATGAAAGACAAATTATTGTCGCGACATAGAGAGCCGCCGGTAAGTGGGGACAACTAACCCCCTCGGTTCTCACAAATGTAAATGGAAAATGTCTTCCATTTGAACACATATTGATCACTACTTTTCTTGATATCATAGATGAATTTTAAACTGGAATTAACATCTTCTCGTATTCATCCTTTTTGTATTCATCCTCATTGGATAATTGTAAATATTGTGTGGTGGTTCAAGAACTATCCAACTGGTCTTTCTATAATTCATCATTTGAATTGGATTCGAGAGCTTTTGACCAGAGTTTTCCATGTAAACATGGAATTTGGAGTAAAGTTTCCAGTCAGATAATAAGGATTTTGGTGAACGGATATTAATGGTTGAGCGATGCCAAATATGCTCTTTTTACCAATAGTCAAAGGAGTTATTCATTTGTGTGTTTTCAAAATTTCTGTTTTCGCAGGTGAAAAGTTATTCTTATTAAAATTATTAAAGGTCTTATGCAATTTTATACCTCTGAAGTAATTTTTGAAAAACTTTCTACAAGTAATCAAATTGGTTTCTCAAAATGTTTTGTTTTCAGAGAAATTCTAATGAGAATAATTGAGAAATTTAGAAGGCATTAAATCTTGAAAATTGTTTAATGATTGCATATACTGTATATGCATGCTCAAATATATGCATGTTTGCATCTGTAATAAATATGCTCAAATATATATTACAGATTACAATAAACATTAGGATAATCAATAAATGAAAATTCGTCCAAATAATAGCCTACTGTACTGCCAAAAACAGTATGTCTTGTCATCTTATCTTACTAAGTTACAAAAATAATAAAAAGCATTTTAAAAGCTTTTATATTCATTTAATAAAAGGCAAGAATTTGAGATTGATATTCTCTAAGTCTAAGCTACCAATTTATCTACTAAAATTACTTGCAGTGTAGTCCTCCAGATATATTTGGTCCATCCTTCATCGTCCACCGTCCCATTATGAGTCCAACCCTTAATGGGTTAAAATGGTCCTCATAGCGGTGGCAGATTATGGCCTAGACAGAAAGATAATCATCTCGGGCCCATAAATTCCAAGGGGCCAACGAAGAATTAGAAATTCTCAATACTGTAAATGACATAAATGAGATAATAATTGGGCTTCAATTTGAAAAAAATTGTAGACCTTTAAATTCCCATTGTCATTTGTCTGTCCATCTTTCCTTAATCACGAGAACAGAGTTAGATAAATGAAAGATGAGACCAGATATGGAAACATTAGGGGCATGAGGCCCCAATTAATTATATATGAACTTCTGATACAAACCAGAAATCATATTATTTCAATTCAGAAATTTTCCCCTGAAAGGTGTTAAATAGATGACCAGTACGACTCCATTGCTAATGGAAAAGAAAGATGTGGTACATTTCAGTTTAATTCCTTAAATTTAATGTCTTATCTCTCAGTAATCCAGCATTCATCTGTGCAAGGAATGGCCAGATTAGCAAGAGTATTGTATATTTAAATTTTTTTTTCCGCAAACTTAGCTGATGAAAACATTTCTTGGGTTATACCATGAACTTAAAGTTATGGTATAAAGAAGATATTGACATAATAAATAAATTCCTCATCAATTTCATTTATTATTCATTACTTAGAAGTTAAAGGTTAAATACTGCTAAAGAAATGTTACATATTCTAAGAGAAAAAAAAAAAATATATATATATAATCATTTTCAGCATTAAAATTTTAATTAAATTTTCACCCTTTAATACCAAAACTGAATAAAATTTCCCACGAAAATGAGTAGTTTATTAAGCCCAAGTATTGAAAATCAGGCAATAAATGAATTGGATGATGATAAAATTATTTATAGACTTTTGGATTTGAAAGTTAGGAAACATCAATTCTAAAAATAGTTATTTCTTAAAATAAAATACAAAATGTTTTTTGTTATTTTGGCACTGAAAATTTAATTTCATCATATAATTAGGGCCGAGATTACAATTCTCACTTTAACCCGATTGAGGATTTTCCTGCTGAAAACAACATGCATATTTTTTAAAATTAAATATTTAGCAAATAGACTTTAAAAAGTGTGTCATCCCTGTATTAGAAGGAAAATAAACAAGGAATTTAAATTATATTAAGAGAGCCAATTTTTGACAAATTAACATTTAATTTATTCAGTGTTATTAGTGATATGTAATTAAATAAGAAAATTTTATTACTTGAGTGCTTTCCAATTGTAATTTGAGATTACAACTATAGAGCACTCATTAGCAAAGTTTTATAAACTAGATAATATTCAATAAAACTCAAACAGAAAACCAAAAAATATTACAATTGGCTTTCTACAAAACCATTAAAAAATTGCAAGATATTACAATTTACAGTGCTAATACATACTAATTTATTATAGTAGGTTGTTTGAATTAATGAGATTATGTGTAAAGATGGATTGGTGTATTAATTTAATTGACACAAGGACGATTTTGGTCAGGATACATAAAAGAAATGAAAAAGACTACAGACACATACATGTACACACAAAAAAAATGTTAACTGTATTTGGTGCATATGAAACATATACAGTATACCAAATTAAAGTGTATTTAGTGTAAAATTTTAACATTAAAATTACAAATTTAGCATTTAATAATAGGCATTTAAAATTGTATAAGTTTATTAAGTATAAAATTTTAACATAATTTTTACAAATTTATCATGCTTTTGAAAAATATCCTGTGATTTCTTGGCTGGAATGCTTAGTGACATAACAAACAAAATTGGTTCAGGGTACGTGAAAATGCATAGCAATATAAAGAAAATATTTCTGACACTACAGTGGTATCTCAGGATACGAAATTAATCCGTTCCGAAACTGAGATCATATCATGAAAATGTCATAAGGTGAATCATTTTTCCCCGTACGATTACATGTAAAACCAAATAATTCGTTCCAACACGAAAAACAAACTCAAATTAAAGCTAAGTTGTTCATTAAAAAAAAAAAAACTATAGTAAGGAAAACACTGAAAAATGCATTTTGTAGTTGTAAATGTATAAATAACCATAATAAAATAATAATTTTTTTAATAAAATTGAAGACAGAAATTTTTAGAAATTTTTTGTAATTTTAATTGGATATATTTTTGTGTTTTT
>NW_019385501.1:101644-121569 GCF_000671375.1 Centruroides sculpturatus | reverse complement strand
TTCCTCGGATGAAAAAATTACTAGTTCACCCGGACAGCGAGCCGATTCCCGGACTGTCCGGACGATAGCACTATCGTAGGCGCGATGCAAGTATAGATTAGGATGTTTCAAATTTTTACAATATATTATTATTATTTATTGTGAAATTTTGCCGCCCCCTAAAAAGTGCCGCCCCTGCCGCCCCCACTACGGTACGCCGCTGTATAGCTTACTTATAAAACTATTTATTTTTATTTGACTGAAAAAATGTAAAATCATAATTTAAGTATAATATTCTAATAATGCGTATAGAAAGAATACATATGGTGGCCAAAACTAGTACATCATTTTTGACAACCCCTGTGGCCATAACTGGTGCATCATTAAATATTTTGCTCAACTTGCGGCTATGACTGTTTTTAAATAGTAGACCCCCCCTATAACACTGTAGATAATTCCGTATCTACATTACATATCATCTATGAATTTTATGTTATACGAGTCACTTAGATTTTACAAATACGTGTGTCGGGCTGTGAACGGCTCAGGTATTTGTAAAATCTAAATGACTCGTATAACATGAAATTCATATAACACGGAATTATCTACAGTGTACAGTACAGTGTAAGGGGGTGTCTACTGTATAATAAACTAAATAACGTTTAAAAAGTTCTCACACTTCCTAAAACTTCTTATGTTAGCATAAAACAGCATTTGTTCAAGTGAATTATATATTTATTAGAATATAAGCTGATACCTATCTCTTGGTTCCTTATGACTTAACATATACAAGTAATTCAAATTTGTATTACCAAAATTAATCTATTTAGTCATCGTCGTCTTCTTTAAATATAGCATATACAGTAATTATCAAAATAATAAAATTTATAGAGGTGCCACTTTTATTATTTTCCGCACAGAGCAATGAACCATTTTAAAACCAATCTTTTTAAAACTCAACAATATATAGATTATATATAGATTTTTAAAATTTAAAATTTCGAAGATACTATCATAACAAGCACATCTTCGCAATAGTATTAATATTGATCACTTGATCGAATAGTCCGGTCATCAGAGTTCCTAGTGAAGAAAACGTGCAAGCCGCCTCAGGCATCGACACACGTGTTCAGAGCAAATGACTAGGCCAGTGTTCCGCAACCGGTGTGCCGCGGCACACTGATGTACCGTCACATGGTGAAAGGTGTGACGTGAACTTTTATATATTCTGTTAATTTCAAATTTTATTTATATATTTTTATCACAGTTGTTGTGTTTCTTATGTTATCTTTTGTATGTATTTCATTCTCTGCCGCAGTACTGATAAAATAAGTTGATGTTTGTTTATTCTTTATTACAAGCCACCCATTTTTATGTATTCTAATAAATTATATGTAAAGAAAATTTGCTCACAGGTGTTGGTATCTGTTTAATAACAATAATAATAGGTTAGTGGCATTATGTAATTCTATTAATAGTATCATATCATACGTTTTTGAGCGGAATAACATTTTGGTGTGCCTTGTTGAGTCATGGGTGTGCCGCAAGTAGAAAAAGGTTGCGGAACACTGGACTAGGCTGTATTTTATTGTAGGATGTGGTCAGAGATGGATTTAGAAGCAAATCCTGGGGGAATTTTAAACTTGTTCAATAAAATAAGCAACTTAGATATATTGTTTAATAATTATAATCATGCCTTGATCTTGTGCCACCAATTTTTCATCTCAGAAAGGGTGCCACGCTGAACTACTTCCAATAGTATGAACATAAGTTTGAGAGTTTTAGTAATGCTTCTTGTATAAATTGGAAAATTTTATTTTTACCTTTCACAATCGAGTTTTTGGGATAAATGAAAGTTGACAATTATCAAATAATGATTCCAGGATAAAATAAAAATATTGATAAACCGTGAAAAAAGGAACAAATTCCAAAAAATACTTTCGAATGCTTCCGCCGGGTGAAGTTAGTTACAGGAAATGAATTCCATTGAAATCCACGGAACCAACGTCAAGATATCACCCTTCTCCAAGGGATTGCCATTACGGTAAAAACTGGAATCGCGACATTTTCCAATAAAAATCATTGTAAATTCATTAGAAATTTTGTTAAAACTATATATAGCATATACATTTGTAGTAGATAAATGATTTATTCAATAACAATACATTAGTCACATTACAAAGAATAAATTCGATTAGAAGCTTTAAACATGATTTGCATGAAGTTCGAATTAACAGATAAGTTCTATGCAAAAATGATTAACGATATATATTGGAAGACTTTATATAAACTGTAGAGCTAGGATATATAAATAGAAACATTGTGAAAAATAAATGAAATGGAAAGCTCTCACTCGTTCCAACTCAAAAGTTAGACGAATTACAATTAAACATAACTTATCAACTGAAATCATTTAGCCTAAGACCTAAGACTGAAACAAACTGATGGTAGTGTCAATGCTAAATAATGATTGGAAAGAGTTCAAGTATTTCTTCAGATAGATTTAGTAAAATATAAAGAATATAAGGATCATGAATGAACTAGAGGATTTGAAGTTCATATTAAGAAGAAAAACAATGAAAAAGAATGGTAATGGCAATCAGGGACCTTCATTTTTAGTCTTTCCTGCTGGCGGCCGGATGGCCGAGCGGTCAAGGTGGCAGCCCACCGCTCTGGGGGACCTCCAGGAGGGGTCCCCCAGATCCGAACGGATCGAAAAATCCCCAGGAATTTTTCGGGGGGAGGTCTCCGTTCGAATATGTCTGGCCCCGTCCCTTACCACCCGGCAGCCCCATTGTGGGCCAAATTTCGCAAAAATATTACTGGTGTTTCAACCTTTAGCTCTAAGTTAAGAGGTGAAAATCCAGCTGGTTCCAAGCTCCACCGGCTACCAATTTGTTTGCTAAAATTAATTATAACATAAATATGCTGCTTAGAATTTCTATTTAAATGTTTTAATTATTTAGTAAAAGGAATGTTAATAATACTTACAGATAGGATAGAATAATCAGAATGATAGTAATTAACATGATATATTCACATTACGTGTAAAGTATCCCATTAAAAATGCAAATATTTTCCTCCAAAGAAATCTATAATGAAGCTATAATACAAAAATTCATAGAGCAGCTATAATTATTTAAATCTAGCGCAGCATACAAAAATTCTGTCAGCTTAAGCTTCACGATTTTCCTCTACTATCATTAATTTTCAAATAATTTTTAAAGACAGGATGGAGCAGTTTATGTTTAGTATGTTCATTGAATCCTATTATCACAAGTGGCAAGATATATCGGTTTGCATTTTACTTCCAGTGCCAACAGAACAAGATATAAAAAGATTCTTACTAAAATATATTTCACGGTTATGGAGCTTTTGGTGTGGTTTATATCTTTACAGTTCTTGTACCATCTGTCGAAGCCGAGATACTAGTGTTGGGAATGGATTTTAATTTTCGGGGTTAGCGATATGACATTCTTGCAAGTAACTTATTAATTGATTTTCTTATATGCTGTTATTCAATACAGTATTTTACGGAGGAAGCCATTACTGTTATCAGTTTATAGAAAATTCAGTAGTGAAGACGAGAGCGAAATTCATAGAACAATGGAAATTTTAGATTATTTTCTACATCTGAATCGACGTTTCGAATATTTATTCGCCGTAACTTATGCTTTTGCTACGTATATATCTTGCTTCTTTATATATTAAGTTATATTAATTGACACTAACCTTCTTTTTAAAATATCTTTAGCTTCATTAAGCATGTTATTAATTACTATGTTTATACTCGTCGCATTCGTAGTATCCCCCTTAACATCGGAGATAAGTTTTAAAGTTGATCAGCGGTTAATGCAGATTTTGTGGTTTAATACAAAATCGATTAGTTAAAATTCTCAATATATGCAGATTCCGTGTTCAGTTTTCTAAACGAAATAAATCTATAATTCTCTCTGACTTAATGGTAATTAAT
The DNA here is from genome assembly GCF_000671375.1 of Centruroides sculpturatus. Classification (NCBI taxonomy): domain Eukaryota; kingdom Metazoa; phylum Arthropoda; class Arachnida; order Scorpiones; family Buthidae; genus Centruroides; species Centruroides sculpturatus. The sequence goes on along the minus strand of NW_019385501.1, from coordinate 117,617 downwards.
TAAGCAAGATTAGTTTTGTGTTAGTTTAATTTATATTAAGAATTAATTACGTATCCACACGATTAGGCCTATACTTAAATTCTCATCCAGGCCCATTGTCAGCATGGTTTCACGATGCAGGAAGATCCTCTTAGTGCCCACAGGACGAAAAAGAGTCAAAAGTAAACTAAAGAGCATTGCATTGGGGATATCTCATGCATTAAATTCCACGAATAAATTGCGATAAATTCCTGATAATCTGGCTGTCTGAGAAACAAATCGTGGAATTTGTAGCAAAATCTCAACGAGCAAATTCTATACATTAATTCAATAAAAACAATCAATAAAATCTGCATTAGCTGAAAATATCAGAAGATTCTCTTCTCGCCAATTAGTGAAACTAGTTTTTCATTAATTTTATTCTTACTTTTACAAAGATTTATGAAAACTTTATCGAAGTGGTCCAATATTCCTCAGCCAATCTGTCACTTTCATATAAACTTAAAGTAAGTTCAAATCGCGATATATATTGTATATAATAGAAATTTGTTAACCTGGCACCTTCTAATAATCCGAAATTATCCGATAATAGTCCGATTTTACTTGGTATGTACTAATAATCCCAAGTAATAAAGTTTTTACAGTATAACACAGTATAATCGTATACTATAGTAAACTGATTAAAGAGTGTGCATAAACAAATTGGAAACAAACAGCATGCAAGGGGTAAAAAATGTATAACAATCACTGCAACGTTCAAATCCCAAACATCGAATTTTGCAAAAATTAAATTTAAAAATTCCTGGTAATCTGGTACCACACTGGTCCAAAAAGTGCTGGGTTAAGTTAACGACTTCCTTAATATATATATATATATAATNTTTATTATAATTTATTATTAACATATATATATATATATATATAAATTCAACAATCGAACACAGAAAACAGTGCAAACTTAAAAAAAATTATTTAAAGTAGGTCTAGTTGATTATTTTTGCGACTAGATGACGCTACACTCTGTAAAGAGTTTGTTTTATGACTTTTCCTTATCTTTTCGTACATATCTTCTATAATTTCTTATCTAACATACTTATTTTACGAGAATAATTTATACTATAGTTCTATAATTATAGTGCACAAAAGTTAACTCGTGATATTACTGAAGTTTAAAACTTTTTCGCGATATTTAACTATTAATTATACTACCTCATATCAATATTTTTAAATGAAAATTTTTATATTAATGCTGCAGCTTTGTTTTTTATAAATACTTTGGGGAAACACGATGTATAAAGCGCAAAAATGTGTATAGTTTTTGATTATAAACAAATTTATTATATGCATATAAAGTCGATCCCCCTATACCGCTGTTGATTTTTCCGTTTTATATGAATTCCATGTTGTACGAGTCACTTAGATTTTACAAATACGTGTGCCGGGCTATGAACGGCTCAGGTATTTGTAAAATGTAAGTGACTCGTACAATATGGAATTCATATAAAACGGAATAATCAACAGTGTTATATGGGGGTCGACTGTGTGTACATAGTACTTTTTACCGTACAGTACGTATTGGATAAAAGTAGGATGCAATGTATATTTTTCCAAAATGACTAAATTAGAAATCATTTTAAAAAGTTGTAGTACACTCATTTGTATTGCTGTGTTTTTTAAAATAGGAAAAAGCCACTGTTTTGTGATAAAGTTTTTACCAAATTAACAAACACTGCTCTACGAAATCATTGGGCTCGTTGCCCGATAATTTCGTATCGCATCCATGTTGCAACCGCTTTACCGGGTATTAAATGCGCCCATTGTATAATCCGTTGCGTAATCGATTCCTTATATTCTTATTAGCGCAAAGTAAATGGTATCTTTGTATACCAGAAATTCATACGTGAAGTTTCAAAGATGACTTATATATATCAAAACCCGTAGTGTATCGCTCCTCAAGGAATTGTTAATTAAATATATAGAAAAATTAGTTACGGTAAATTGTAGTGAAAAATAATAAGCTTTGTAACGAAAATTTTATAACTTTTCTTGTTATTAGGAGGAAAAATAATGTGAAATAATGATAAGAGATTTGTGTAATTACCGTTATGACATCACATATACACACACGCAGATAACTAATCTACATATATTTATAAATAAGCAGATATGAGAATAACGGGTTAGGTTTTTGAAAATAAACGTCAATAGAAAATAATTGCCGCTATTTGATTAATTTATTGGAACAAAAAAACAGATCACGAGAACTACGTAACATGAATTTTAGCAAAAAGCATCAGAAGAATCGAACTATTTACACATTTGTCGAAGATCGATTAAAGTAAACGATAGCGGTGTATTTACAATTGGATTCGGACCTTCGACAGCTAGTAATTGACAATGGCGAACTGATGAGTGCGGTTGGAATTGAATCCTTTGGTTCCGTCGGGGCCTCTCGGAAGACGAATGACGCCTTCGGGAATGAGAAGTCGCGAATTGATGCAGTTATTATTAAAATGTCCGTTGGCGGTTACGGGTCGCTTCTGTATCCAGGAGCCCGACGTCGACAGGGAGGCCATCAGATCACCTTCGCAATAACTATGTGATTTAGGTCTATATGACGTGTTAGTGAAACACCTACGAATCACAACCGGGCTGTTTACTGGCGATTTGGTGTTTCCGAAGCTTCCTCGTCGATAGCCGTTGCATTCGTTTCTATATTGAGCTAGATAACAGGATCCGACCGAACCGCTAGAACGTTTCCTGGGTTTGGGAGAATTTTCGGCTTCCGAACAACTGCTGACGAACGGAGATTCGCTTTCTTCCCCCCTTATCTCTTCCAGTCTGTCCGGTTTCTTGCCACGTTTCTTCTTCTTGCCTCCTTCGCCGTTCTTATCCGACTGCGAACCGACGTGAGGAGAGACCTTCTGCGTCGAGTTTTCTTTCTTCGGTACCCTCTGAACGATGGGTACAACTTGCAGGTCGACGTAATCGGGTATAGGTTTGACGGCCTTGAGCGCCGATTCGTACGTTTCGAACTCTATCAACGCGCAAACGTCCGAACTTATCTCCGGATGTTTGTTACTTAATCTCTTGACTTCCGGAGGGACGGAAGCGCCCGGACGGAGGATGCGGATCAGGGAGATTTCTCCAAATTTAGAAAAGATCTCTCCCACGTTCTCTACCGTGGGCTTTACGAAGGGTAGGTTGTAAGCCACCACCGTACGCGATACGGTGGTCTCGTCGTGTGCGGGAAGCGGTTCCTTGCGTCGGACTTTGGTCTCCTCTTCGTTAACTTCCAGTTTGAGCGACTGCTTCAGGCTGTGGGCCACCACCCTCCAGTCTTTGGTCAAGGATTTCACCTTCCGAAACGATGCGATCAACTTCAAACTCACGTATCCTTCCTTGTTTCTCCTGACGTGTTTTAGGAGGAAAGGATCTTTTAAAATATTTTCGTCGGAAAAGTACTGTTCGATCTGTCCGTTGATCTTGTCGACTAGTTCTTTATCGGGAACCACAAACGCATTTTGACCTTCCCCAGTCGCATCTTTGCATCTGTAACTATCGATGTTGTGTTTATGACCCGATAGATCCAGGTTATCGCTGTCGCTACTTTGATTACCGGAGGAATCTTCTTGTTCTTTCCTCCGAACGACTGGGGACGACGAGACTTTATCCATACAACGGTTAATCGAACAAGTCACACTTACTGTTGGGTTTTCTTTCTTATCCGTGCCCGGTACAGACGGGACTCTAACCTCACCGGTGTTATCCATGAGCCAAAGAAATTATCTAACATTAACGACAACTAGCTGCAACGGTCGAAGGTCGAAATCGTTCTCTCGAACAGAACACACGAAATAAAAATCTACGATACGCCTCTTTGTGACGTCACAAAAAGCCATTGGTTACGTCGACACGATCTCGTTTTGTTGGATACATCAATAGGAATCCGTTTCGTCAGTCGTTAATTTTCGAATAAAAGAATAATCTCTATTTAAAAATTAATAATAATAACGAAATATAAAATATTCTAATCCATTAGAAAAAAAAAAAATAAATTTGGCTATTAAAAAGAAGATTCTCGCGCGAGATAGATAAGTTTATATATAAACTAATAACATTTGAATTAATTAATATTTAGTAGAAAACTATTTAAAAAGAAATAAGAAAACTTTTTACAATTTATTTTTTCCTTTCTATAACGTTACGAATAACACTTAAACGACAGTCCCGTTTGCTGGACATTTCGGATTTAAGTGTAAAGAACATTCCTTCTTGTTCTAAATGAAATCTAGTAGCGGGAAAATTAGGAAAATAAGAATGAATAAAATACAGTTGAAACGTAACAGAGTATTGCACGAGCGTAGTTGTGACGTATACAATACCTTTCTAGCGCATCCATCCATCAAAGCCTGTTGCGAGATCATAGCCCCGAGTATCGTCTATCTTCACTCTTACCTTACTGTTACGAAAGATTTCGCATTTCGTACGGTTAAAAAAATAAAAGATAAACACTTTAAACAACTTTTACGATAATTCTAAAACGATACATTTTTACATTGTTAAGTTTTCTTGGCTTGCTTTTTTACATCATTAAATTTTCTAAATAAAGTCGATTCGTACTGTTAATATTACATATAATTAAGCTTAAAATTTCATCTATTATCGTTTATAATTAAGTTTTTAATTTAAATTAATGATATACGCTTAAAATTTCCTAGTAAATTCGCTACAACCTACATTAATGATAAACTATATAAATTTGTAAAACTAGTATCTGGGTTAAGTGCGTAACACCGAGCAGGAACAAGTAACGAATTTATAATATTTTATTCATAAATTATTAGTAAAATTATAATTAAATATAGAAATTACGCTAGCGATTATCGTAGTTTATAAAAGGGAATTAAATGATAAATAAAAGGCAAATAAGTTTAGCATCTTGTTGACTATTTTTGTTAAGGATTATCTATGTAGAAAAGCTTCCTTTCTACGTAAGTACATCTCTATTTTTGTTTTATCTCATTGAAAAACAGGTTAGAAAACAAAAAAGCCGGATACGACGTAATGATATTAAATATTTACGCCAAAAATTGAATCGATTTTAATACCTACCATTGAATTATTTAATAATTTAATTCCCAAAAATACTAAGCAAATTTTCCGTTTTCACAAACGAGTTCTTCTTTCTAAGAAGATTGCGTCAAGAAACCAACAATAAATAATTGTTAAAATGTGCCTTTTCACTTTAATAACCATTAACGAAGTGGATTATTAACGTTTCACAAAGGACGGCATCTAAATAAGAATTATTTAAAATAATTATACTAATTATAATTAAATCGATAAGCGGTTTAATTACTAATTTATGCAATTAAATGTTTATTTTTTTGCCAATTTGAAACCGTATCGTTGTACATTTTTGTTTCTCAAGTACTATAAAGTACACTTTAAAAAGTACATTATAGTACTTGAGAAAAACAAAAAGAATTAAACGTATTGCATTATTAAAACTAGAATTATATATTGTGTTAAAATTCCTTTTAATCGAGTTATCTGTAAATTAAATTTTGTAAGTGTATTGGACCATTTGTAGTGTAGAAAATTCTGTTTCTACTTCCGCGATCGAGTTTATATTTGAGTATAAAAGAAAGCCGATTGACCGAAATAAAATAATAATAATAATAATAAAAACATTAAAAAGTACAATTTGGTAATCGATGAGAAGAATATGTTAATACTCCTACGCTAGAAAAACATTCGATAGAATTAGTAGATGGACCGGAATGGCGACCTAAAGCAACCTTGACAGAAAGACGAAGCAAACGAAGATGAACGATGTTTAGAAATGTTTAAATTAAGACGTCGTATGGATCTTCACCAATCATAATTACACACCGTGTAAAATGATCGAGTCTTATTATGACAATCTTTATCTATTTGCATGTAAAGAGTGACAAAAATACACATTCTTGAAGTGAAATTAGGGGTGAACCAAGACTCGAATTTAATTAATTAGAAAAGCTTATCGTGAAAATCATTATCTTCTTCCACCGATAGCTATTTCATGGTCACATACGACCTTGTTTATCTTAATCGTTTCGATCCCGTAACACAACAGAAGGTTATTAATACCGGCTGTCCTTTCCATAGCTGGTCTTTCGAGAGTCTCAAACAGTAAATCAAACGAAAAACAGTAAATCATACGAAAAAAATAAAATTGCATATTAACTCGCGATGATTCATTGAAATTTCGCAACAACAGGATGTTAACGAGCAGCGAATACATTGAGTGATTTTTTTTTTTAATTATTATTTTCAAGTATGAACTTTTCGATGCCTCGATTAGAATTAAAACGATTGTTTTTAGCTGTAATAAATTCGATAAAATATAAAAAAGAATTAAGAATATTACACGAAAAACAAGCTTTGTTTACCGTTACTTCAAACGTTGATGAGTGATGTGTTTTGTTTTGTTTCTTAACGTCACGTACTCTTGTTTTTTTCAACGATGACCCAGTGATTGATAAACGCGTTTGACCCGTGATCCCGCTCCGTGGCTCCTATAATTCGATTATGAAAGAAACGTGCGTTATAAATTGCAAATTTGTAAATGAATTTATTGGAATTTATAAGATTTTGTATAAGAAATACAAGTCAGCCCCCCTATAACACTGTTGATTATTCCTTTTTATATGAATTCCATGTTGTACGAGTCACTTAGATTTTACAAATACGTGAGCCGTTCACAGCCTAGCACACGTATTTGTAAAATCTAAGTGATTCGTACAACATGGAATTCATATAAAACGGAAAAATCAACAGTGTTATAGGGGGGTCGACTGTAGCTTGTTCGTTATTTAAATTAATTGCGTATCCTGCTTGTTTGTATATGGTAACACTGGCGATCTGCCGAGGAGATCCTCTTCGGAGGGAAATTGGCTCATATTTAAGTATATTTAAATGTGAAGAAAACCCGGAAAACTCCACGTAACCAAGGCGCGAACTCACGACCAACTGACTACTACCAGTCAATGGCGCACCAAGATGGAGCCAAGGGCCCTTGCACCCCCAAAGTAAAAGGAAAACAACACTAGTAAATTCTGGATTCTAGTCCAGCGCTTTGCTTCGATCATGGAGCAACTAAGATAATGTAAAATAGCACTTAAAGGTTATAAATATGAATTATTTACGTAATGTACAGTATGTATTCGGATTTTCTTAACTGTGAATGGATTTATATTGACACCTACAAACAATATTCGCCATTTTGTATCCTTTGGTTATACGAGTAACTGCTACAACTTCATTTGGTTTCGAACCTTTAAAAATACGAGGTAGTTGTGACAGAGATATTTACTTTCTGACAGCATACAAAACCGGCAAAGGAAGCTTTCTTCTTTAAAATGCAAACTGCGATGTATATGTTATCCAAACAGACAAAAAAAAACAATGATTTTGGAAGGATAGTTGGACTTTATTGATATAAAGATAGGAATAATTTTGAGGAAAATATCACTCCAAATCAATTCCACATATCGATAATTAAATCTAAATAAAATCAGTAGCGTAACTAAAACATATAATACAAGGGAACGTGCAAACTTAAACACTGTATTTACCCTTGTACCACTGTGTACGTAGCCACTAGAGCTGTGGGCGAAGAGTAAACTTTTAGATATTGTACACTGGATCCGCCCGAAATAAATTACACGATGAATAATTACATTTACTCGGAACAAAAGTCGAATGATTGGATCAATTTAACATTATCGATGTATATAATCCTCTTTTCTCATTCAAACAATGATTTATTTAAAGTGAGATCTTAGAAATGCGTGATTGCAAATGACATTTCAACAGGCTAAATGTCATCTGCAACAGTTTCTATCGGATAATCGTTAAGTGTAGGTCTATTATATTCTGCAAACAGAAGGACGTGATGGACGATCGATTAACTTACAAAGTCATTTTGGATAACTTCTTTACTTCTACAATAAAAATTAAAGAATAATTAAAAAATATACTTTCATTTTACATTTACATTTAATTTTAATATTGAACTAATGTGAAGCTCGTGGCCTATACAGTGTAATAGTCTAATTTTCGAAATTTTCCATTGATGAGACGAGATATTTCCACATTTGAGAGTTATTATTAACTGATAGTATTTATTTATTATACAATTTTAGTAGCCATTTCTTTTCTATCTGTAAGACTGACTATTCTATACGAAAAAAATGTGACAGGTGACATTTGTTATATCAGGAAAGTTTGTGTAAATTATTTACAGGAAAATTTCACATGTCACATGCTACAGAGGAAATTTATAGAGCAGGATAAACAGAATTAATAAGTTATCTATTGTAGAAAATTGTTCAATTCTGTTAAATTTTGCTCCCGATATCGATTTCTTTCTATTGTTCTAAAACGTATTTAATAAGACAATAAATGGTGAATAAGATCGACAAATAAAATGAATAGAGTTGGCAATTAAGTAAAATAATAATAATAATATAAAATACACATAATAAACTCCAAATTCTTAATTTTAATTGAAAACATCTCAATAAAGAAATAATTTTAAATGTTTTAATACTTATACATATATATTTATGTTACTAAGAATCATTTTTCTGACCTTTTTATACTTCAACGATAAGAGAATTGTGAATAATCTATACAAATTTTCTTATTTACCATAAAAATAGAAGATGATACATCATCTATTTTTAAATAATAGAAGGAAATAGTAGGAAACTGTCATTGACAACGACATATAGATGATTTGTAAACCAGTTAGTATATAGAACGACTCCACATTAAGAATGTTTAGTCTTTGTCCTCTAGAAAGAGTCAGATTAATTAACTAAAGTACAATTGCACAGGTGATCCGAGAAATGACAGGTTCTGATAAAAAAAAAAGAAAAAAAAAAAGCAATTAGTTATTGTGACATTGTCATAATGTCAGGCTGCAATATTTTTTAAATTTATTTAATTTAAAATATATGCTCTCCATCTCAAATTAGTACTTGAGTGCCCCTGTACGTCATACTTTTCCTTTAACAACAGAGTCGTGACCAATAAAATTCGGTAGTAGAGCGAGTGGAGAGCATACTTTAAAATCCATGCATAGGGCTATTTTCTCTCTTAATTGGAGTCTACCTCTACCAGAATTGATAAGTTACGTATCTAATGTTTTCTTTTAATGTCTGCTTAACCAAATTTTTATTTAATACAATTAAAAATTTAACGTACTTTATTTTAAGTAATTAAAAATCTGACAGAGTTGCATAACTTACCAGGCAAGAGTTAAATTATATGTGGTGTCATCTGTTATGCGATTTAATCTAAGATTTTTATTGTGATATATTCTATATAATTTGAATTTAAAATATATATATATGAAAACATTTGGATATTAGAGAAAATAAATGAACATTTTTAATTAAAAATATTTGTCTATATTTTATTATATTTATTTGATAAATATTATTATTAATTATAGTTTACAATTATATATTATTTACATGTCTTTTGTAATTTGTCAATATAAAGAATAAATACAATGAATATAAATTCCATCAGTGATTTTCCTTTTCCTTTTCATCTATTTTACTTTGAATGAGATGCTTCAAGAAGAATTCTCCTGAAAAAAAAAAATTATTTGTATAATAAATAAAGTTCCATTTTACTACTAAATAGTAATATATACTGTAAATATTAGTAATTAAACACTTGTATAGTTAAAAAAGTATAAAAAATGCAGACATAAAAAAATATTTGAGTATGAAAGAAAGTGAAACTCATTTCAGTCACACACCCAGATGCCCAGAGGTGGGCAAAAGAAACAAATTGTCCTGAGTCCCAAGGAATTAGGAGCCAGTAATAATATTTTGTTTACTTCCTTTAATATAATTTGCTAAGGGATTCCAATATGTAATTTGTCCCAGACTCTTATTATCCTCTTGTCAACCCTGGTTCATATGTATAAAATATTCTTAATAGGTTCCAACTTCTTTCTTTAGATGTACACAAATCATAAGTATTTAAAATTTGCACTGTAAATTAATAAACTTAATTTTAAAACGCCGCTTGTTTTAATACACAATAGAATAATTTATTTTGAAACATTTTCAGCCTTATATTGCTATATTAATATTTATGTTTTGAACAATTTTACATAACTGTATGGATGGCCCAGTGGTTAAGATGTCAGCCTACTTACTGCTCTAGGGAACCCAGTGACGAATCCAGATGGTCTAAAGTCCCAGGAACTTTTTGGGTATGGTTAATCCTGGATATGTCAGATCTNGTGAAAACGGGTAAGATTGGCTATAATGTAATTATCTTAATCTTCACTATCGTTACTTTTTGCCCACAAATAAAAACCCAGCGAAGCGGGTCCTTGTAGCTAGATTCTAGATTACTTAGAAAAACAGTCTTTATATATAAAAAACAAAAACTATGTTAAATATAAATGTACGAACAAATAAAAACCCAGCAAAGCGGGTCCTTGAAGCTAGTAAGAATATAAATGCTATAATTAAAAATGGAAAATTTCATTATCATTTGGAGCATTACTAATGAAAAAAATTTAAGTATTTAAAAATAATTTCTTCCATTTTCAATTGTTTGATAATCTTAAATTTTAAAATTGAAATAATTGAATAAATTAGCAATTTATTGTTAAGTACTGTTCAATGTCAATGTATGTTTTAGCACAAGTAAAAACATGTGAAATATCAGTCAACATAGATTTATTTTTTCACTTAATGCTTTTAATTTAATATAAATATTCTTTTATATTTAATAAAAATTGTCATTTAAGTGTAAAACTGATATTCAGTTTAAATATCATAAATTTAATCAAATCAAGATAATGTGAGGTTAAAAATAAGATTAAGTTATTGACAATGCATAACACTTTTTAAATAATTACAATAAGCAGTTTTTTTATTTACAGGATGAAAAGAATGTAAAGACAGACACAATGTGACACAAATGACAAAGCAAATTTCTAAACTAATAAATTCCTTTCTGTCTTGTCAGAAAAGAAAAGTGAATGTTGAATGATCAACAAATAGTGACATTGGCATGGTTAATGAGTCAATTTAAATATAAAAATGAACAGATTAAAAATAAATAATGATGCATTAATTTAAAACACCTCACACTGTGAATTTTAAAGCATTTATTACATCTCTGTTTTCCTAGCATTACATAAGATGAGGCTTTGCCATAAAGAAACCTAATCCTATAGTGTAGCTAATTTAGTTTTTCAATTTACATTATTATTAGTTATTTTTTACCCATTCATTTCTCTATTTAAATATTCATATTATCTATTCCATTTTGCTTACATTCTTTACTGTATTTGGAAACTTTCATACATTCTTTATATCATTATAGCTTTTTAATCCAAAATACAAACTGAGCATAATTTAAGAAAGTTGAATAAATTATATTTTAGAAATATTTTATTTCTTTGGGAGAATGTTCAATTGTCTTAATATTATTATAGATTTTTATCAAATCAATTAACTGATATATTTTTGATAAGAATTAACTTTATCGGCAAATCATTATGTTTATGTTTACATTGATCAGTGGATTCTAGGTGTAGTAAACTGAGCTAAATCATTCACTAAATCAAGAATCCATTTATGTAGTGTTTCTACTAGATTGCGAGAAAAAAATTCATGACCTGAAACCAATTTTCATGACCCTGATTTTTTCTTATAAAAAATTTCTTTTCTAGACTAGGTTAACAAGACCAGGCTAGACTTTTGATTAACAATTTAAAAAGCATAACCTAAAAATTTTCATGTAATTAATACAACTAAAATGTATTTAAAATTTGGCAATTTATGTTTTGCTTTTATTTATATCAAATTCTAAAAATGTTTATCTTAAAAAAGTAAAGTAAAAAGTAAAATTATATTAATGTNAATTTTCAATTCATCAAAGCTTATGGTTATTTTAAAATGTTAAGTGTAAATTGTTTATAAATAAAAAGTTCACACTAAATTGTATGTATATTATGTGTTTTCTCAATTTTTTCCAAAAATGGACTTACACCACTTTCAAAATAAACGGTCCATATATTATATTCTTAGTGTAAAACGCAGAAATTTGAAAATATTAAAACTAAAAAATCACTTGTAATATGCATCAACTTCACTGAAGAAAGCTTACAAAAATGGCAAAGGTAATAAATAGTACACTAAATTTCAATAATTCTGATTTAAGCCAGAAACACACACACAAAATACAGCATGAATGTGGATGAAAACAGAAAATGTAAAAATATTTTCTGAAATTTCCAACAAAACTGAAGAGAAAACCAAGGAGAGCAAGTTTTATTTTTAACATGCTGAAAAATCTTCTTCTGGTCTTTTTTGCGATGTTAACTTAACCAGTATAACTGACCAGTATATTCTGTATACCCTGTCTATACAGTATATTATGGTATTTCTTTGTTGATTTTAACCAAAATGTTGTTTTAATATTTATTATATTAAATAATATTCTACTTAAAGTCAGAAATAGTTACAATTAAAAATTATCAACTTACAGTTAATATAAATTGTATTAATTAATTAATTAAAGATTTTGTCTTAAATTTATTAAACAAAAATGTTTTAAAACATTAACAAACCTGCTTTGTATGATGACCTGACTAATGGTCCACTTGCAGTATAAACAAAACCCATAGCATTTCCTACTTCTTCCCAATATTTAAATTTCTCTGGTGTTATATATTCAACAACCTGAAATAATTTTTGAATTTATTTACAAAATACAAAATCCACAAATTAAAACAAAGGCAATTTAATAAAATTTTCAACAAAATAAGTGATAAATTAATCATTTTTAAATTGCAAATTCAACACTGTATATATTTTTTATATTACAGTAGAGCCTCGATTATCCGACCGTCCTAGTCGGCAAATTTCAAATGTCCACTATTGATGTGGCGCTACAATATTTGGCTATGTCTTGGCTACTTTAATGTTATTTTTACGTGTTTTAGCTGGAAACACTCATTCGACCATGAAAGGGAGCCAGTATTTAAACAAGGCTTAATTTTCTAATATTTAACGATACAATAGCGACAATTATTAATTTAAAAAATTTTTGTTAGGCTTAACATCGATGAAAATTCAACGCGAAGTAGGTTAATAGCGATATACTAATATACAAATATACTAATTACATGGGATATAATAATATACTACACTAATAATGGATTTTTTCATACTTTTCGGTTATCCGCCCTTTCAATTATCCGACCAACCTCAGTCCCCAATTAGGTCGGATAATCGAGGCTCTACCGTAATCTGATCATGATTTTAAGGAATTTTTATATTATTTTTTCTTACATCTGAAATACTTTTAACTGCAATCTCTAATATGACTATATTCTAAAAACAATAAGACAAGTTAAAATTATTTTTTCAAATCGGAAATATTGTTTTTTGGAGAGAGTATTCAGCTGTCTAAAAATTGTTTATTAGTTTCTGCTTCTTTATTTATAAAAAAGCAAAGTATTATTGTTGTTCAAGTGATAAGGAACTGGACACTTATCACATTAAGTCTCATACTGTTTCATTTTCATATCTTGGTAAATGAATTTTTGGCATTTCTATTAATTCTTACAATTAGTTTTTGAAATTAATAAATAATTCTTGTTACACTGTTCAACCCTTTACTTTCACCGGAAGTATACTACACTAACATTTAAAAATCGAACCTGTTACTGGCGTGTACACAAACATTTTCGAACTTTATGAAGTTCTTCTTCAGGTGGAAATGGAATACTTGAGAAAAAATTGTACAGGAGATTTCAAATCGAAAAGTTCACTGAAGTCGGAGCAGAATTTCACGAACTTTTCGATTTGAAATCTCCTGTTCGATTTTTTCTCAAGTATTCCATTTCCACCTGAAGAAGAACTTCATAAAGTTCAAAAACGTTTGTGGATGATTTTTTATAGGATACATGCCGGTAACAGGTACGATTTTTAATTGTAAGTGTAATTCTTGTTATTTTTTTATGTTTTTTGTTTTAAAAAAAACTTAATAGAATCTTCATAATAAAATAATGTTTATTGTATTACAATCTGATGCAATTTTTATTTCGGAAATACATTCTACATACGTTACCTAATTATTTAATGCTCTCATTTCTAATTTATTTCCGGAAGTTATGCTATTTTAATTTCAGAAGAATTTTTTCAAAGTTGCTTTCATTACTTAAGACTTTAAAATCTATAGCTCTTTTAATTTTGTAAAAATAAGAATAAATGTAAAAAGAAATAGAAAAATAATATTTACTGAAAAAATTATGAAATTGCATGCTTCTAACCCTTCTGTTTACCATTATTAATTTTAATTATTTTGTTACTATTATATTTTGAGGCTGTAATGTCTTTTAGGATTTATCATACGAAGAGAGCAATTTTCAGATTTCAATTTTTATTTAACATTAAAATATAACACTTTACTAATTTTGCAATAAAATTCTTAATCAAAGTTCAGCCTATTAATATGCATTTTGGCATCATGCCCTAATCAGTTTACATTTTTAGGCTGTTTTATTATAAATTAACGTATTTAAAATTCTGGACATATTTAAAAATTCAACCATATACTGGACATGCTATTACATTACTTGTGAGATAGACATTACTAAAATACTTAAGTATACCATCAACAAATTAGTAATATAATTCTTTGTTTTCCTTTCATAAAATTTTCCCATTCCATCTTCATATCATATCTAATATAATCTTTTGCATGCCAGTTATCTGTACTGATTAAATTTAAATTTAACAAAATATACTCATTAACATTACTATTGTTTATATTATTAAAAGTTCTTTGCTATTAATTTATATTTTATTCTTTCTTCTGAACTATAGCCTATTTGTATACAGGGTGGGCCAACAAAAACAAAACGGCAGAGTTATCGTGTTCGTCCAAGCAAATCGTTCGGACAGGTCGATTTTATTCTCAAGGGAAAATATTTTTTTCTTTGCATATGCGGTCCAGCTTAAAAAGCTTTTTTATGTTTGTTAATAGTTTGTGTTACTTTTTTTCCGAAATAAGTGTTTGTTTAGTTAATAAAAAAATGAATGAGTTTTTAAAATTTTTTGTTGTCTGTTGTATTCAAAATCGCAAAAACTTTATTGCAGAAGATGTCCCCCTTGAGAATAAAATCGACCTGTCCGAGCGATTTGCTTGGACGAACACGATAACTCTGCCGTTTCGTTTTCGATGGCTCACCCTGCATATGTATATATATTATCTTGACACACATACAAATTATGTACAGTACAAATATATCTTAATATATGTATATAATTTTTTTATTTTAATACTATTACAATTTAATGTACATAAATATATAAGAGAAAAGATTAAATTGTAAGTATTTAAGTATTATATTTTAATGTTAAGTAAAAATTAAAATCTGAAAATTTGTGACATGCAATCCAAGTATTTAATATACCTAATAATCTGAAAATTTGATGTCCACATATAATTCCACGTTTGAAATTCCCCAAGGGGGGAATTTCGAAAAATCCCTTCTTAGTGTACATTCTCGTGACATACCCTAACTGTGTACCAAATTTCAACCTTCAACTCCTAACCATTTGGGCTCTGCACTTTTATTATTATTATTATTATTATTATTGTGTTGGGTTTAGTGGGTAATACTCGGTTTAAACCGGTGGCTGTGTACTATGCCGGACCAGAGTCAAGGCATAGCAACCAAAACAAATTAAATAAGTGTGTCAGTGTCAGTGTCTGTATTCAGGAATTTCCTAACAATATGACATGTATTCAATATAGTGGCCTTCCGTAGTGTGATGTATGTATTTCTACTCAATTGCAATGTTCCCAGGCTTTTGTGTAGTGTGTGTGGTATCACACCTGTACAGGAGAGAACAACAGGTACAATAAGCACCCTATCCATCCTCCACAGATG
>NW_019385501.1:96529-100569 GCF_000671375.1 Centruroides sculpturatus | reverse complement strand
ATCAACCCATATCGTTTATATATATAGATATATACATATTTATATATATTCTAAATCATGTGTATCAATACCCAAATTAATTCTGTTATTTAATTTTTAAAAATTTTCCTTATTTTAATTATTTTGAAAAAATAGTTATTTATTCTTATTATACATTAATAAAAACAAGTTAAATATCTTTGTTAACTACAAAGATATTTAACTTATCTTAATTATTACTAAGAAATGTACATTTTTTCATACCTTCAAATGTCTTTTGGTAGGTTGCATGTATTGACCAAGTGTCAGGCAATCGACATCTATTTTCCGAAGATCTAGTTTAAAAATAAATCAAAACTAAATTTTTAAAAATGTCATTAGATAATTAAATTAATAAAATGATTATAAATCATTGATTATAAACATAATTATGGCATAGTTTCAAAATTTGATTCATTTAAAATTTTAAATCAAAATATAAAAGACAACATTTATAATCTACTGTTTAAGGCACCAGTTCTTTAAATGTCTTAAAATTTTTAAAGTTATTAGAACATTGATAAATTGAATATATAAACAAATATAAATAAATAAAACATATAATAAACAAATATAAATAAAATATTTATATATAAATACAGTCAAACCTGTCTGTAATGGAACCCCAAGGAACCAAACAACTCTTCTGTAGTAGACAGGTTTCTGCTATATATAGGTTACCTACTAAAGATATCACTTGATTAATGCGATTAATAAATTTCTCAATGTTACCGCATATATCAAAATCGCATTAATCAAATATGGCAGTAACTTGGTACTTGTCCAAACAATCACCACCTGCTAGGACAAATTTTCGGTTAATACCAAATATTTTTATTTTAACTTTAATTTTTTCATTCATCCGTAAAAAGTTCTCTAAGATAAAAATGAGTAACTAATTTAAAAGTAAGACAAAACCTTACAGCTGCTACCTTCATCTGACAAAATTATACTCAATTCAGTTTGTTTTATTCATAAGTGAATAAAAAATAAAAAAAAAAAACAAACTGTGTGCAGAAAACAATCATCAGACATTTTACAACCATTTCAAGTGGATGTAATGTTTCAACAATATGTGTCGGTGACATACTAAGATTTATTGCAAATTCATGAGTTGTTATTCATCAATCTTTAACAATTTCTTTCCGCAATTTCTCTTCAAAAGCTATTGAAGAGAAATTGTTTGCCCATATGTTTTGTATCCTTTAGTTCAAAATTTCCAGAACAAAACTTTCAAAACCACATTTGACACATTTGTAGTTTAGAAGCATCTTCCCCAAACACGGTATGAGTATTTTTTACTGTTTATATAGCGTGATATCCTTTATGAAACATAAAATAAACATCAGGCATATTATGCATGCTTTTTATCTGCAGATATTTAGACTTAATTCAAACAAAATGTGATGTAAAAAAGTTTGAAATAAGCTTTAAAACAATGAATACAATCTCACATCAAGAATAATGTGTTAAATTTCACAAATAATTACAACACATATTTATGTTATGTAAAAACAGCTGTTAATAAAAACTTCCCGTTCAAATCCCAATAAAATTACTGTAATACAGTAGTCATATTTTGCTATTCTGTATCGAATATGTGTATTTTTTTAATTTTGTGATTTATACATGCTAGACTTGTAAACTTCTTGTTAAATTTGTGCTAAATTAAATAAAGATATTGATTTTTTTGTTATATGGTCTGATTTTCCTTTTCATTTCTGCATTGGACAGGTTCTGCTATATACAAGTTCCGTTATAGACAGGTTTGACTGTATAAATAAATTATAAATATAAAAAAACGTAATAAATATAATAAACAAATATAATAAAACATAAAAATATATATAATAAATTTTTATGTTTTATTATATTTTATATTTGTTTATATATATGTATATTATATTTACATGTAGTTATATTATATAAATAACTAAACATTCAATTTATCATGTTCTAATAACTTTATCTAAAGATTTTAAGGCAGCATTTAATTAAAGAACTGATGCCTTAAACAGTAGATTATAAATGTTCTTTTATATTTTGATTTAAAATTTTAAATAAATCAAATTTTGAAACTAAGCCATAAATAAGAGGTGCCTCAAAACTCATTAAGAATAAATTTAATAAGTAATGCAATTTTGATATTTACACTCCTCAAAAGTGAAATTGCAATACCATGAAGAAATGTGCATAGCCACATGTAAATTGCAAGATTGATACAGGTGACAGGGATGATTAAGTTTGAGTATGCATCGGGTGACAACCGGATGGCCGAGCAGTCAAGATGGCAGCCTACCACTCTGGGGACCAGGATCAAATCCAGATGGGTCAAGAAATCGCCTGGAATTTTTTGGGGGTGGTCTGTCTGGATATGTCGAGCCCCATCCCTTGGCCACCCCATTGTGGGCCTGGCTGAACCGATAATGGGCTTGCTTAAGAGAACCCATAATGGGTCCTCTTAGTGCCCACAGAGTGGAAGGAGTTGAAAAAAAAAAAGTATGCATCAGGTCATGAGATACCCAGTTTCGGGCTATAACCTTACGGGTGGCCAACAGTTTTTGCCCCTAGGCCGAACTGAAAAGAAATCTTTTTCCATGGGCCAAACCAGAGCTGCCCTAGGAAGATTTTGAGGTGATGCGAGATCTCATTGTGGTGTCACCCCGTAGAGACTGAATTGTAGATAGAAATTACAAATACATTTTTCACATTATCATGCTCTATCAACACTCTACGCTGTACTTACAAGATTTGTAATGGAGGGTTAACTCTAAACACACGGTGAGTTGTTGATTTTTTTGTTTTTTTTAGGCATCAGAATTTTTCATCAAGCTATTCAGATTTCAGTACCTAATATTGAAAGATTGATTGTGGGCCACATAAATTCATTAGACGGGCCGGATCTGGCCCATGGGCCATATGTTGGCCATGCCTGGGTTAAGACCAGCAGTCAGCTCAGGCAAATGCAAATGCTTCAGTAACGGTTTGCAGCAGCTGAACTTTTGAAGAAGCATAGAATATGCCTCAGAGACAACAGCAAGCTGAGTACCACCAGTTAAAGCTGGGAAATGAGCCACATCCTGGGAACTGTGCAACCTCAGTTTGTTGATGCATGGAGTTCACATGCATGTTGGGCATGACATGAGTACCATCCAGAGATGTGTGACATGAAGGATGGAGGAACATCTGTGAATACATCAAAGATGAAGTGGATCACACTGACACATGACAAAGCACACAGACTAGCAGATTCGCTAAATGGCCTGTTGGAACCCATTTGTTGTGGCATGTGACATCCAAAACCACTTGTTGCTGTCAACAGATTCATCTATGTCCACCCAAACCATTTGCAACAGGTTGCATGAAGTTAGGCCACATGCATAGCAACCAACAATGGAGAGTGCCATTAATTGCTCATCAGAGTGATGCATGCCTGGTATGGTGGTGTTGTCATCACAACTGGACCACTGGCATTGGTATTGTCTATGGATGAATCCCATTTGTCTGGAAGGAAGATTGTGGATAGGTGTAACAGTATCCCAGGGAATGTTATGTGCTAACCCTTTTTGCCAACCATCAAACTGGCCCCATCCATACCAGGCATCATGGTTTGGGGAGACATCATGTTTGATCAGCAGACAGCTCTGATCACATTTCTAGTATTTTGACAGTGGACCAGTATGCCACATAAATTGTGAAGCCTGTGGTTTAGCCACTAGTGCAGGCCACACTTGACAGTGTTTCAGTTAGTGATGTGCCGGATATCCATATTCATATCTGCATATATCTGAGGGGAAAAAAGATCCGTATCCATTACTTTTTAGCGGATCTTTAACAGATCTTTTATCTTAATGAATTTCATTACTTATATGAAATTTTAAAGATATGTAGCAATAAAATATTAATAACTTCAATTCAAATCACTTTTTATTTCTTAAAATCACATATTTGGCACATTCATATTGCAAAAATTTTATTACGCAAAAATCATTTACTATCGTAAAATATTTCCATATTACACT
>NW_019385501.1:93707-95823 GCF_000671375.1 Centruroides sculpturatus | reverse complement strand
AAAAAATGACTAGAATCACAACGGAACTGAAAAAAGAGATTGTTGAGAAATATGAAGGTGGCACGCGTGTTCGAGATTTAACTGTTGCATTCCGTATTCCGAGAACGACGATATCAACAATCGTGAAAAATAAAGACATTATAAAATTTGCTAACGTTAAGAAAGGGGTTAAATCAATTTCTAAACAGAGATCGAAGACATTAGATCATGTCGAGAAATTGCTTTTGCTTTGGATAACTGAAAAACAGTGTGCCGGCGACAGCGTATCGAAAGAAATTATTTGCGAGAAAGTTAAAAGGATACATGCTGATCTTGTGAAAAATCAAACAGAAACTAGCGAGGAAAGCGGTGTTTAAAGCCAGCCAATTTTTTTACATGAAAACGGATTAATCATTTTTACATTACTTCTTATGAAAAAGGTTGGTTTGGTATACGTCCCATTTGGTATAAGTCCAAACACCAGGAACGGATTAAGGTCGTATACCGAGGTTCCACTGTATTTAAAATATTTAATAATATACAATTGAAAACAATAGTAATACAATAATTTGTTATACTACTCTTTTGAATGTTAAATGAAAAACTGAATTTATCAGCACAAAACCTTTCTCACTAATTTCTAGCCGTATTAACAGGAGTACAAATGTTTTCGGCCTTCTTAATAGGCCTTCCTCGGGTACACTGTGGAGCGTCGGTTAGAAGAAGTTTAAATGCTGCCAATGTTTACCCAGGTATCGTCTTACCAGTGACATCATCGTCGATGATAGGTATAGACGATACTGAGGGCAAAGAATACATACTTTTGGTAAAAAGGGAAGTGTGCAGATAGGATACTTGCTAAAGTTGGGGAAAAAAATTTTAAAATAAGCGCGCTATGTACAGGAGATGCACAAACACTACAGGGGGTTAGTGGGGAGTGACGTCATAGTTGAGGCCGTAAATATTCAATGATACAGTAAGAAGGTGTGCGAATAACCGTGGATGGGAAGGGGGTTACGCCTCTTCTTACTGTATCATTGAATATTTACGGCCTCAACTATGACGTCATTCCTCACTAACCCCTGTAGTGTTTGTGCATCTCCTGTACACAGCACACTTATTTTAAAAATTTTTTCCCCAACTTTAGCAAGTATCCTATCTGCACACCTCCCTTTTTACCAAAAGTATGTATTCTTTGCCCTCAGTATCGTCTATACCTATCATCGATGATGACGTCGCTGGTATGATGATACCTGGAACATTAGCAGCATTTAAACTTCTTCTAACCGACGCTCCACAGTGTACCTNGTGAAATGTCTTTTTTGAGTTTGTGCCATTGAAATAAATAAATAAAATAAAATAAAATAAAAGAATTTGTCAGTTTTGTTTACACATTTATTGGGCCGCATTGGAACTTGCCTTGGGCCGCGGGTTGGACATCCCTGCTATAAACAAAAACGCGCGGTGCAAGTCAAAACTCGTCATGTTACTAACACAAAGCATCAACTATCGGTCCAAGGTCACACACACCGGTGCCAACTGAGTACGAAAATTGAAATCAGTATCTGTATCCGTATCCACGGATATACATTTTTAACAATCCGGCACATAACTAGTTTCAGTAAGACAATGCCCAACCACATGTTGCATGGCAAACTCTCACCAGCCCAAACTGAATTCACATCATTCCCTAACCTTGCTGGATCTCTGGATCCAATCAAACACCTGTAGAACTTCATCCAACATGAGGTGCACTGGAAACCACCACCACATACCATAGATGACACTAGCACTGCAGTGGGCACAGCTTGGCAAGGGATACCTCAAGCAATAATTAATTGCCCCATTGGTAGAATGCCTTGCCACATAGCAGCCTGTATATCTGCCCATGGGAGCCATATTCATTACTAAATAAACAGCTGTCTGTTTCATATCTTTGTTTGTTCTTTTAATCATTTGCATATCTCTGTCACCTCTTGCACAATGCAAGACTCTAGTGGTCTTGCAATGTGCATGTGGCTATGCACATTCCTCATGGTGTTGCAATTTCACTTTTGAGGAGTATATGAGTTTATGTCAATTAGTTGGTTTCCCATTAGAAAATATATTGTAGGATTCTTTACTAAATGGCCTGTTG
>NW_019385501.1:78350-85130 GCF_000671375.1 Centruroides sculpturatus | reverse complement strand
ACTATTGTATCGTTAAAAATTATTTTTTTATTTTGTACAAACAAAATAAATATATTGAAAAATATAAAAACAATAAAAAATTATAATTCAGATGTTAACTTAGTATCAAAAAACGTAAAATATTTGAGTAGCCCAAGACATAGCCAAAGATTGAAGCGCCACAGCACTGGCGAAAATTTAAATTTGCCGACTGGAAGTCTTTCGGATGATTGACTTTCGGAAAAGCGACGCTCTACTGTAATCATTTTTTTAAACCTTTTTTTTTTGTTTAAATATCAAATAATATGTAACATTGTTGCTTGCAATCATTGCCTATTTAATTTCTACTATACAATTTAATTTTTCTGCATAGAATAAATTTATAAAATACAAAACCAAATAGAAAATATTTTATAATACCTTGACTTTAATTCTTTAACAGTTTGTGCAATATGTTCAGAACCACCATCAATTAAATCTAACAAAAAAAAATTATTATTAAAATGGCAAAACACTTTGTTTTTTTTATTTATTTTTATTTAGACAGTGCATTAAACTGGTTATAAAAAGTAAATTTATTTAAGAAAATAATATTTTTAAAATAAATAACTTTAATAAAAATCATATTTCAAAAAATTTATTTTTATTTTAAATAATAGGTATGTATTTTAATTAATTATTCTTAAAAAAATTCATAATAAAGTAATTAAGATGATTTTGACTAGTTTAGTTATGAAAATTAACATTGTATATCATTAAATAACATATTTAGTACATTATAATTACTATTTGAACATCTGCTTGGTAGGAATCTATTTGTTAAATCTGACATATTAATAGAGAGTGAATTCACTCTTTATTGTCATCACATTTTCATTCTTCTCAGAAGACTCTACTAGATGTTGGAAATTGTTTTCCATTTTTCTATGACAGAATTAGTAGTTATCCACAGAAGTTGGGCAAATTGATCTGGCTCTCAGTACACATTCTGCTTCATTCCAAAAAAAAATTAAAATCAAGAATCTATGAAGATTAGTAAAGTTTTTCTATATTCATCTCATTAAACAACTTTTTTACAGACCTTGCTTGTAGGTAGAAGTGTTGTCATACTAAAATAAAAATGATCCTTAACTGTTGCCTCCTAAAAATAATCCTTAATTATTGTCATGATAAAATAAATGATCCCCTAAATTACTGCCACAAAATTATTCAGCAGCACAGAACTAATCAGAATGCCAGTGCTATGATTTACACTAGAACAATAGGTCCTAGACTATATGATTATAATCATAACCCTTAGTAAGATAGAATGTCCAAATATTTATGATAATATAATATACATTAATTATTTATTTTAATTAAAATTTGAGTTAACAGGATATGGAAAACTAAAGAGCTTTTAACATTTAAATAAATGGCAATTATTCATTTATAAGATTATTAGAGAGGTTGTGGCTGAAGTTTTCATCACTAAAACGTAAATGTCAAATGTTGAGTGCCACCATCTTGTAAGCCTAGAAGTTTGACAATGGCATTTGGAACATTAAGCATGATTCCAATGATGTTTCCAAATGCCATTGTCAAACTTCTAGGCTTTCAAGATGGCGGCACTCAACATTTGACGTTCACATTTTAGAGATGAAAACTTTGGCCACAACTATATATACATAAATACTTTCCATTTATTTAAATTTAAAATGTCTTTTTAAATTTATATTATATGTAATCTATGAATGTTATACATAAATAACTGATATTAAATTCAATTGTCCATAAAAACTAAAGCCACTTTTGTAGACATATTATAGCTGATTCAAAAGTTAATATTGTTAAATGATCCTCTGGATTATTTATTAGGTTAAAGTAAGACTAATTTAATAATTAGATATAAAGCAATTTGACTACAAATAGACTATTAGGTCACCATCTCATGATAAATTTAATAACTGAAAAGAAATTAATTTTTAGTTTAAAATTAGGAAATTCTGGAAGATCAGTCTCGAAAAGGGGACTTGAACCCACAAATCCTACTTACCATGTAGATGTGTTGCCAGTTATACTATTGGAACCTTGTTCAAATAGCTGATGCTTGGATCCTTTGCTCCAGAGATATTAATTAATTAATTTAGATATAACCATACTGATCAGTCATGGCACATGGCTCTCCATGGCTCCGAGTGCGGTAATTGACCAGTATGGTTAGTTACATGGAAATTAATTGTCTAATTGCTTTATATCTAATTATTAAATTAGCATTAATGTAGCCCAATAAATAATCTGGTGGATCATTTGGCAACACTAATTAAATCAGATTGTTGTATATTTTATCAAAAGTTAATACAGTAATACCTCGACTTACACGAACCCGGAGTTACGCGATTTTCAAATCTCGTTGATTCGTCTTTTGTTTGAGCGCCACACAACTCTTGATTACTCACTCCCCCACACTATTGTTCAGCTTACACGTTCAGATGTGTCGCGTGGAATCGACATATAGCTACAATTTATTTTGTGTTATTTATTTCTGTGTTTGTTATATCTATGGAGACTTGAGAGAATGGAATCTTTGGAATGTAATGTTAACATTATTAAAGACTTCGATACAAAAATGAAAATTTGTGAATTGGCAAAGAAGTTTGATCTACTGGAGTTGACAGTCAGAACAATTATAAAAGGTAAAGATAAAATTCTCAAAAAATGCTCAATCTTTAAATTCAAGCATCATTCGTGTTTGTCAATAAACAATTTGTGATGAATTAATGTATAATTAAAGATATTGATAAATGAAGTAAATAATTTATTGCATAGTTGATTTTGTTAGTACTGATAAGTAAACATGAAATATTCACCATCTCTATCCACAGAAGTTAAAACAACATAATCTAATCCCCAATCACTTATTGCTTTTGCAGTATTTACTGGCTCATCTGAATCAGGCAGTGGTGGTTTCCTGGATGTTTTCACTGAACAAAATCGACACCCTCTGGTACATGTATCACCAAGTAACTATAAACAAAATATAAATAATTATAAATCATCATCCAAAATTGTTTATAGAATAATTAATTTTATGTNATTTCATTTCATTTGTTTCATTGTGCCAGTCACCAGACTTCGCATGAAAATATAGAATTTTTCTACTGGCTATATATGACTTTTTGTGTTATCTCCTGGTATGGTATATTGGCATTAGGGTTTCTCAAATGAGATCCCGGGATCACGGTTGTTTCTTTAACCTGGGAAATATCCCAGGAAATTCTTCTCATCCCGGGAAATCCCAGAAATTTCTTAAAAGTTCACTTTTTTCTTATTTTGTGTTAAGGTTGAGGAAATTTTGCAAATAGAAAGTATAATTAACACATAAACATTTAATTTTAAACCTACTTATTAGTTTTTTTAATTTTTCCTCATTATGGCATGTCACAAATGGTCAATAATCAGTATGTAGCTTATTTGTGGCAGACTCTGAAAATTATTTACTTGTTGGTACCTGTAATATCTGGAATAATTGTGCTTGTGCTGTCTTAATTTTTAACCATGCCCAGTAGCTTCAATAACTGCATAATGCCAGGTTGTGCAAATTGGGCAAGGATACAAATGAGTACAAAGTCTGCAAGTATGAAGTTTTTCTTCATAAACCTGATTATTAAAGCCAAATGAATTGCCAAATTATCAGGCTATAAGCTTGATACCGCTATTAAAGCAGACAAGGTAGACAAATCAAGAATATTAGAGAGCAAAAGAAGTACTACAATATCAAAAATGAACTCGAAATCTTCTGGGCTACAAGTGAAAAAACATATAAAATCTGTCTTCTCTTAAATGCATTAAAGACGATTCCACTAACATTAATTAAATCGGAAAGGGCATTCTTGGTAGCAGGACTTTTCATTACTAAAATAAGAATCAGATTGACTGATTGGAGTATTGATCATCTTTGCTTTTTAAAATCTTATTATAAAAATTTACAATAATATTTTGTATTATGTTTTATTTAAAAAATGAAAATTACCTTCTAACCGTACGTTTCTATATTCAACAGTTGACTCAACGGTGAGAGAACAACGTTTCTAAATGGACCGTTGAGTTCTCCGTTGAGACTAGTGATGTCAGCGCTGTTTCACCATTGAGCTCAACGGNAAAATGAAAATTTGTGAATTGGCAAAGAAGTTTGATCTACTGGAGTTGACAGTCAGAACAATTATAAAAGGTAAAGATAAAATTCTCAAAAAATGCTCAATCTTTAAATTCAAGCATCATTCGTGTTTGTCAATAAACAATTTGTGATGAATTAATGTATAATTAAAGATATTGATAAATGAAGTAAATAATTTATTGCATAGTTGATTTTGTTAGTACTGATAAGTAAACATGAAATATTCACCATCTCTATCCACAGAAGTTAAAACAACATAATCTAATCCCCAATCACTTATTGCTTTTGCAGTATTTACTGGCTCATCTGAATCAGGCAGTGGTGGTTTCCTGGATGTTTTCACTGAACAAAATCGACACCCTCTGGTACATGTATCACCAAGTAACTATAAACAAAATATAAATAATTATAAATCATCATCCAAAATTGTTTATAGAATAATTAATTTTATGTTGTTCAGAAAGAGTGCCTTAAAGATGAAAATAGTTTTACAAAAAAATGATAAGTATAATATAGAAATATTTTTTTGTAAATATTATTTCTTACAATTATATACATGAAATGCTCTTATAGACAACAATATATATGTACTCAACCTTCAGAATTGAGAGTGAAACATATCATAGACAATGTAGAAAAATTGCACTGTGTACAAAACTTTTCAGCCTATGTTTACTAAGAATGCAGCTTTTTTCTAATTTGACTATGAAGATCTGTTTTTTGAAAAGGAAGAATTCATAATTAAGAAAGAGTGTGAGAAAGTCATATAATTACAAGATTCTAAAATAAATAAATCTTTTGACTATTGAACACAAGACCGTGTTATTAATTAAACACTTGGCTCAACTGAATAAAGAGGAAAACGCCAAGTGTTTAATTAATAACACGGTTTCAGAAAACAAAACAAATAAATAAATCTTTTTATAATATATATAAATGTATAATATATTCTGTTTTAATATTAAAAACATAAACAATAAATACAGTAAACTTCTCTAACTCAAAGCTCCAATGGAAGGGAAAATCTTCAAATTACAGACAATTCAAGTTAGAGAACAATAAACTAAAAAATAGCAATCCTGAATAGATTTCTATTTTTACCTCTCTTGCTTTATATAAAGAATTTTTGATAATGCCTTTCAGCAAAATGTTCAACATAACTAATGGATCCAATCGACAATGTACTATACCGGGTTAAAGTAAATAAAAAAAAAAAAAAAACCAACGTACCAGGAACCTGTTTCTGGTGTGCTTCTCGGTAAAACAAAGTGTTACAAACGTTTTCAAACTTTTTCAACCAAAGTGTTACAAACGTTTTCGAACTTGTAAGAACTTACAAGTTTGAAAACATTTGTAACACTTTGTTTTACCGAGAAGCATACCGAAAACATATTCCTGGTACGTTGGTTTTTTATTTATTTATTTATTTATGGAATCAAACAGTTTTGCAGGTACATCATGTTGAGATAAAGCAAGAGGACCTCTCACTTTGGACTTCAAATGTTGTCTGAAAATTGGTGTTGGAGAGTAAATATAACTAACTGTTTGAAAATTTCACAAAAATCTGATAATTAGGATCACTTTGAATAAATATTAAAATTCAAGTCAAGAAAGTCTAAATTAACATAAATCAGTGTCAGGGGACTGTAAAAAACTTTGACTTGGAGAAAATCTGAGTTAAGAAATTCAAGTTGAAGATGTTAAATTCCTTTGCAATTCCATTGAGACCTACCAAGTGCTTCATTTTCTTCAAGTTAAAGAAATATTTGAGTTACAGATGTCTGAATTAGAGAAGTTTTACAGTATTAACAATTATTTATATATAACAACAGATGGCATAATATATGTATATAACTCAATAAAACTCTGCTGTACTAAACAATAGATTTTGCTGCAATTTTATAATTATAATTTATTTGTTACTAGCTTACCCGTCGCGCATTGCTGCAATCTCAGAAGAAAGGAAATTCAAGCAAACTCATTACGATAAAATTCAATTTACATTTTATCATTTTTATTGAAACTTATTATTATTATTATTATTCATTTTCATCGGTAAAACATTTCAAAGTGTCATTTCAATTCTATTTATTTATTGGAGTGCTTGTGGATACACGATATTTTTTGTTTTTCCGTCTGGTGTGTATACAAATATATCAGAAGGTTTTCCGACGTGTGAGCTGGCCACATACAGTTGTCCATGTGAGAAGCACGGATTCTCCAAATTTAGCCCACACAGTTGCAGCGATTGTCAGAAGTGCGATATTCCCCATTTATATATATATTTTTTAATCGTTTATAATTTTAATTATTTAATTGCTCCTTCCTCTCTTCCTTGGAATGTTGTGAAATTTCTGATAGTTAAATAATAAACTGTTTTATTGTAATTTGTCTTTTTAAATTATTTTGAGTTGATATTAAAATTTGGAAAAGGGGGATACCCAGATCAGTAAAATAAAATCGGTAAAAAAAAATTGAATTTCATCCTACAACTTCGGTAGTTGTTTGGGGTACAGTTAAGGTTTTAACGAAGTTCAAGCGAATACATAATTAGCAAAAAAAAATTGAAATAAAGTGATTAAACAAAAATTATTACAAATATCGTAAATAACAGTTCACAAATGCATATATAGAGATATTTTTTG
>NW_019385501.1:39812-77593 GCF_000671375.1 Centruroides sculpturatus | reverse complement strand
CCTGTTGGACAGTATGTTGTGCTGCTTTCGGTTAAAAAAAAATTATGTAACACGAGGGAAGCAGCAACAATCAAAGTGATTAAAAAAAATTATTATAAATATCGTAAATAACAGTTTACAAATGCATATATACAGATATTTTTTGAAGGGGGACAATGGTCTTTACAATTTGAAATCGATCGAACACACTGTGCGCGAATGCTCGTGTAAACGCGCGCCATCTATCGTAGGATAAATGTACTTCGCGGGAGTGTATTAAAAAATTAAAAAACTTTTCAAAGCTTCATGGCAATCGTACTATGCCACAAACCTTCGCTGGAGTATATTAAACAACTTCCCAAAGTTTCACGGCAATCGGATAAACGGTGTGGTAATGCATGAAGGACATAGGACAGACACACAGACATACATTCATTTTTATATATATAGATAAATAATAATAAAATAACTATAAAATTAAAACTAAATAATAATTTAATGAGTCTAAAATATTGATCTGTAAACATCTTACCATAATTGTAGCAGTTGCTGTACCGTGTTGTCCTCCTCCCCAACATTCTCCAATGTTTGGGCATTTTGCTTCTTCACATACCTAAAAAAGTAATTTACTTAAAATATAAAACAGTAAATTGTTGATTTTATGATCATAAATAAATAAGAAACTGTCTATTAACAGAATTATATAAACATAGCAAAAATATAATAATGACAACTTTGAGTTAGATTATGACAAATTTATAGAGAAAACAGAATTTCACTATTATAAGTATTTGATTACCAATATAAATCATTAAGGTAAAAACAATAGATATTCTAACAGTAACTGTATGAAATTTTATAGCATGTTATAACACACAAATTTCGATGTTGAGACTTACAAAATATACCAAATCATCTATACTAATCTATACTAATATTATAAAGAGGTAATGTTTGTAAGTAAGTAAGTAAGTAAGTTTGAATGTAGCGGGTAATCTCCAAAACTACTCATCTGATTTCAAAAATTCTTTCACCAATATTTAGAATGGAACTTCAGGGTGGACATAGGCTATATATTATTCCGTTAAACATTCATATAAACTAAAAGATATAATCTAGGTTAAGGCTTTTACATCCAACAGATGACACTACGAGTACGACTCCCTAAGTTTGCTTTTCTGCGAGGCATTGCGCTTTTCTGTGAAAATGAACTAAAGCAGATCATCATCTATCTATCTATATAAATAAAAATGAAATGTTCATTTGTTCCTACCGATTCCTTTGAAATTTTGACACAATGCTGCATTCGAATACGCACGTGTTTTTATATAATATACGTGTTGAAATTCCCCCCCACTGATGGGAGATGGTTAGGATTAAGGCTTACCGTAAAGAACTCTGCTTCTATTTATACTACTGTATTTTAGATGTGGTTTTTTGCGTTTTTGATTGCGTTTTAATAGGGTACATCAAGAGAATGTACACTAAGAAGAAATTTTTCGAAAAATTTCCCCTCACAGGGGAAGTGTTATACATTTATAATAGATACATTTTGAGCCACAACAAGGCATGGTGGGGTCTGCTAGTCAAGTACATTTTTGTAAATAATTATTTAATTTTATTTAAAATAAAAAATGTTTTTTACCAATGGCCATTTTAATTAAAACTATTTGTTTTTTTAATTTTTGGTTTTATTAACGGAGAATGTTTTTAAACTGTTTTGCATATTTTTACAGAGGCTTAACCTCTAATAAAAGGTTGTTTCTGTAAAGAGTGTTTCTTCCTGGTGAGTGTAAGTGAAAACACACTTAGTTTCTTCAATATGTTTAATAAAAAATATCTATTTAAATTTATTATGAAAAATGTTTATCAAGTTTATTGCATAAGACTTCTTTAAATGAGAATTTTAACATTTTTAATATTAAAGATAACTGACGTAAAATGCCACAAAAAAACTAAATTTACAAAAACTTAATTCCTTAGCATCATGAAATATAAACAATAATATACTGGGTGTTCAGAAAATAACGCACTTTGGAAACACCTGACAAAGTAAGAATACAGCACGATATGCATGTTCTGTCAATTGTTATGTGGAATTATGTGAAAATTTAACATAAAATGTAGGAATAGCAACCTTTTCATCATATATGCATAATATTGACTGAGCTATAATTATGAAGATGTCTTAAATTGGAAAAAGTTTAATCAAAAATAAAATTACACGTTAATTTCATTTTTCTTCATTTGTTGAAACAAAGAAAGAAAGTTCTCTTGTAACCTCCAAGAAAAATGAAAGTATTTTTACCTGTTTTTTTGAGGTGTTTGAAATAGGAATCCTGCACTACCAGACAGTATGCAAGGAACTCATAAAATCTTCCTCAACCCTCAGGTCGGTCAACCATTACCTGTGTGAAAGCATTAATTATGTGTTGTCATAAATCTCCGACATTTTAAACTGCTGTTCATTTATGTAGTCCTAATAAAAAAAGTAATCTAATGGTATCAAATCAGGAGAACAGGGAGACCATGGATAAGGATATCCTCAACCAATCCACATTTGTGGAAAAGAAGCATATAACCATTCACTAACTGGAAGATCCCAATGGGTAGGGCTCCATCAAATTAATAGAAAATGGCAATATCAAGAGCTACCTCTATGATCAGTGATCCAATATGCTCTACTAAGTTCTCCAAATACTTTTAGGAGTTAAATGTGCCAGCAATAAAAAAAGCAGCTCAAGAACTTGTCAGCCAAGTAATCCAACCAAATGTTAACACTCTGCTGACACTGAGTGTATTTCATTTGCAAACAACATGGATATTCCTGTACCCAGTAGTACACATTAGTGGAGTTTATCTCACCACAAATGTAAAAAGATGCTTCATCCATGAAACAAATTTGCCTGTGAATAGTTGGATCTAAGTCAGGGGTGGCCAACAGTTTTTGCCCCAGGTCGGATGGAAAGAAAACTTTTTCCACGGGCTGAACCAGAGGCTGCCCTAGGAAGATTTTGAGGTGGTGCGAGATCTCATTGTGGTGTCACCCTGTAGAGACTGAATTGTAGACAGAGATTACAGATATATTTTCACATTATCATACTTTATCAACACTCTATGCTTTACTTAGGAGATTTATAATGGATGGTTAACTCTAAACACACAATGAGTTGTTGACCTTTTCTTTTTTTTTCAGGCGTAAGAATTTTTCATCGAGCTATTCGGACTTCACTACCTAATATTGAAAGATTGATCGCGGGCCACATAAATTCATTAGACAGGTCAGGTCTGGCCCGCGGGCCGTATGTTGGCCATGCCTGGTCTAAGTTGTCAAAATTCATAAACATTTCTGCAAAGTTTATGTTTTCTTGTAGTCTTCAGAAAGAAGTGCTTGATGATATTGGGACTTGTCCAACAAAATGATCACCTAAATGATGACAAAACCTCTTGAGAATCATATGCACAGAGGATGACCCAATTCCTGCCTACAGAGCCACAAGGCAAATAGAAGTAATTGGGTTTACTGTGAATGTGGCTGTTTTGACCATAGCATCATCAACCATTATACAACTCCTGGGTTTCCCAGGTTTTGCTATATCATCAAGTTATTTGTGCATCAAAATTTACTTACCATTCTGAAGATTGTATTAAATTGGGATAGGGCCAATTGGGATGCAATACATGGAATCATGCTGCAACAACCCTTGTGCTGCCTTCATATATTTCATTGTTATACACTGTTTGCACTCTGCTAAACTGACTTTAAATTTCTGTCTGACACACTGTACTACAACCATAGACACAGTAATTTGCAATAATTGCCAT
Source organism: Centruroides sculpturatus (assembly GCF_000671375.1). Classification (NCBI taxonomy): domain Eukaryota; kingdom Metazoa; phylum Arthropoda; class Arachnida; order Scorpiones; family Buthidae; genus Centruroides; species Centruroides sculpturatus. The sequence continues at coordinate 73,789 of NW_019385501.1, read as the reverse complement.
AACAACAGATGCTTGCAATGTACATCTTTATTGCTAAGTATTGAAAATCAACATCAGGAATTATATCGACAAGTTTTGAAAGTCTTTGCAACTATAAAATCTGAAAACCTATCACATATGGGAGGTAATGTACAGTACATGTAACTATCCATCAGATTAATGTTGTCAGGTACACCACAAGAGCACCAGATGATGTCAAGAATGCCGTCTAGCATTGACATCATACGTGCTTAGCTGGAGGACATTTTTGCTTCATCTATGGTGCTATATTTTCTGAACACCCAGTATAAAAAAACTACATCAAGAATATAATGTGCAAGTATACTATACTTAAATTAGTGACAGAAACCATAAAAACCAGTATATTAAACTTAAATAATCATATATATATATTATTCTAAGTTGTTATAAAATTTAAAAAATTGTAGAGAATGTTTACAATAAATTGCTATAAATTTATATAAGTGCTTTCTATAACTATGTCTTTCTGGAATATTATATTAAAATTAGAGTTACAATAAATTCAAATAAATGCAATATATAAACATTTTTTTCCAATAACATTATTCAATGTAATAAACACAATGTATTTTCATAATCTTGCAGAAAATGCATAAATCAATTAAATTATTTTATAACTTTTTTAATATATTTATTTCTTTTCTCATCTTATTAGTCACTCACTCTTTAATCTGAGCATGATTCCAATAGTGTTAAAAAACATTCTTTATTTTTTGATATAAATAAAAGCCTAAAAATGCTTGAAAAAGTGATTTTTATATAAGTATAACAAACATTGCAAACCCCAATATGTATATAGAAACATCACCAAATGATTGCTTAAATAATTTGGCTAAAATTCTGCTAATTTTAATAAATAATACTAAGTAATTTGCTACTAGAGGTAGACATTAGATGCCATCTCTTAACTGTATTATTAAAAATTATAATTATTAATTTAATTAAAAGATAACACCTAACATCTACCTCTAGTAGCAAATTACTTAGTATTATTAATTAAAATTAGCAGAGTGATAGCCAAATTATTTAGGCGATCGTTTGGTGATGATTTTTATATCTTTTTTTCTTTTTGTTTTAGTTTATGGAAAAGTTAATACAGTAGGGTGGTGCTTATTTTCACAATTTGTAAATGTGTACCTCCCACCCTCTATTTCCATTCCAATATATATAGAAAACATTCGTGCCAAAAATCTACTCCATTGGTGAATATTTAGTGGTAGCTTAATGTCACTGAAGTTTTATAGGTTTCAAATAGTAAAGCCTTGGTCACACTATGCGATTTCCAGCCGCGCAGGCGACTGCAACCGCGACGGCTGTTCCCGTTAACTGGTAATCCCCCCTCGAAAACCGGCGCGACTGCAATCGCAACTAGAAACAAAAAGTTTGTTCTACTCGCGACGATTGCAAACGCGCATCCAATCAACAAACGCCTTTATGCCACGTCATACAGTGACAACATTGAAAATAGTTCATCATCATGGCGGATAGTCAGAGTATTAATACTTTTACAGAATCGAGATTGATCGAGCTTATTCAGGCTCACGAATACCTGTGGGATTTTAATTCTTCGTTTTATCGAAGATTTTATCTTTTCATGTATTTTCGCCAGCTCTATTAAAATAATCGCCTTTTTTCTTTTATTCATTCCAGAAAAGGAACTGCTTGCTATTTTAATAAGAAAAGTGGCTAAAATTCCATAAATACTCTGAAGTAAAACGTAAAATATCGGCAAACTCACGAAAGTAGTCAAAAACAAGCTACTGTAATTTTATTGGTTTATTATAGGGTCACATGTTTTCCAGTTGCAACATCAACGAACAATGTGTGACCACGAGAAGACGCGCGCGACTCGCGCTTGTTGCAGTTGCAGTCGCCTGCGCAACTAGAAATCGCATAGCGTGACCACGGCTTAAGGATGAGCATATGGCAATCACAAGCTTCAACCACAATGTATCCATTTTAGTACAACAGTTTGTAAAACTGTAGTTGGTCATCTCAATAAATAAATCATTAAATTAATCACACATTAGTTAAATGACATTCCCACAAAATTAATTTCTGTTATGACTCGTGATCTTTATTTTGCTGACATCATCAAGTCTTGCTGCAAATGTTTTTCCCTCTTTCTGGTTGAGGCTAACTCAGTGACTCATACTGCTTACATCAGCATCTATTGGCTATTTGGCTTGTATGAACAAGTTCAGGCATATCACTGAAGGACGGCTGATAACATCAGATGCATAGACTATATAATCCAGAAACTGCTCAAGCAAATCACATAATACATTTTTGTTCATTTCGGCAAAGTTATTAAATAATAAATATGGCGGCAACAGCAACTAGATCTAAAACTGAAGTGCACCTCCTTCGTTCAACAGTAACTGAATTAACTGGCAATGAGTTGCCATCCTTATGTCAGACTCTTGGTTCGTTTTTACATCTCTACCTTCAACTGAAACAAACTATCAGACAGTCATCAGCTGTTACAGTCGAAAAGCTGGCAATATTTTATGAAATGGAGAGGATCCCAATGATGGATCCAAGAAACTGCATAACTAAACTAAAACAAACATTTAAAGAATGGCATTTGATAAACAAAAACAAGGGGTGACAATCTGTAACACAGCAAACAAATGAGGCTAAATTTGTTAGTAAACTAGATGAACTTTTTGATATTTCTCATCTTAGAGCAGTTGAAATGTTAAAAATTCCAGAGGATCATGAGTTCTTGTTAGCTCAGCATGAAAAAGGATGTAAAGGATCAATGGTAGGTGTGGATGCAAAATTAGCTGCAAAGGAGAAACATCAGCACAAAGTCAAGAACAGATGCTTAAAATAAAATGTAGAATGGAAAACTTGAAGAGAAGTGATGAAGAAATAGCAGAACTAATATCCTCAAGCAGCAGCACAGATACTGAAGAAAAAGATGCAAGCAATAAAAGAAACAGAGTAACTAGTGAGGGAGCAGTTGGAGGCAGATTATCTAGACAGCAAGAAAGAGAGACTCTCTGCCTCTACCAAAATAAACTGATAAAGTTACATTGAGCATAGTATTGAAAATTTCAAACTTTGTGAATTGTGATGTTTAAAAAGTTTTTTGTTGCATTTTAGTTTATAATCCATCAAGTTTTTGAATATTGTAGAGTCCGCATGACTACAGTAGAGCCCCTCTAGTCCGCCTTCAGCTAGTCCGTCACTCCAGTTAATCCGACCGTGGTCGGAGTCGAGAAACTTGTCCCAACTCGTCAGGGACTCACCATCCGTGGTGTTCTTCTGTGTTCGTTACAGTATATGTTTTACATTGTGTGTACGTGTACAGTTTGTGTGTGTTTTCAACATGTCAGGAGTGAAACATAAATATGTTACTCTTTCATTAAATGAAAAATTAGCAGTGCTACAAAGACTGGACAAAGGGAAGATTGTTTATTTTACTTTTTTCTGATAATCTGACCTTTTTTGCGTTCCGACCATACCCCCAGTCCCAAAGGTGACGGATTAGAGGGGTTCTACTGTATTTAATTTGTAGTAATTCGAATACAAATCATTTATTGTATTTATTCAGACACTTGGCAAATCTCATCATTAAATTTTATTTGGTTGATACATGTTCATCTTATTTGTACGTTTCAGGCATTCCTTGCCCCTCTTCAGCCAACTTTTAGATTACAGGTTACTGAAAGTTAAAACCATAAAATTCCTTTGCACATTTAACTTGTTATCCATTAAATTACAAATGTTTGTAAGGTTTGAACCTTTAAAACACCTTTACACATTCGACTTCTTATTATCTAGTTATTCATTTTGAATTGTTATAAAAGTTAAACAATTTTAAAATTTCTCCCATACATTTACTATCACATTTAAATCGATTTAACAACAATACCAGAATTTACATACTCGTCTTTCATCAAAATCGAAGAAGTCTTCCATACAAACATATTTTGCCAACCTTTCCATTTAATTTGTCTGTAATTGTCCAAAAAAGTGAAAGTCTAGTTTCCCAAAACAAGTCTTGTATGTTTTCATTTGTCATAAATTGCTGTTTTTATAAACTGTGGTCATTGAGCTACCTCTAAATATTAATATATCAAATTCAAATTTCTTCTGTAGTAATTTGAGACCAGTTGGAATAGTTCTGGAGGACCACAAAAAAGTAAGCGATTTATTTTTTTCCTATTTTAAGCACCACCCTATTAATACAGTAGTTACTTTTATTCAACACTTGTAAAAATCTAAAATATGATAAAAAATCGTATTCCTAGAACCTATTTCCGCTGTGAGGAAAAAAACAAAAGAAAAAGTTCACCACAAATGTTTTCAAACTTCTGGGAGTTCTTCCTCAGGTGAAAAGGGAGTTTCTGATGGGACGGAGTGATCAGTTAAGATTATATGTGAAAAATAAATAAACGAAAATGTAATACGAGTCGCGCATGCGTGCCCATAGTGTTGTTGTTAACTAAAATATGATACTTGTAAATTAAAATATAATTTTTTTGAAATAAACATTTTGTCAAAGATTTATGATTAATGAACAGAAACATGCTTAAATTTAAGAAAAACTGAAATTTTAATAAAATTTGTTTCATTAGTTACAATATAGATGAGGGTGCAAAAGTAAGTATACAGTTGTTGTTACAGAAAAAAAACATACTGGGAAAAAATAGGAAGAAAAAACATTTATTTTATGTACAAATTAAATCACAAATAAGGAATACAAACTAATAAAAGATAATAAAAATAATAATAATGAACACCAAACATTTGTATTTCTCAGATTCTCGACAGTATACCTACTTTTGCACCCTCCCATGTATTTATAAAGTTTTCAGTATTGTTAATTTTACAAAATCAAAAAATGCTTTTATCAAAGACTTTCAACTGACAAATACATACTATGATAGTCTCAACAATCATTTGAAAATTCAATAAGTTTAATTTTCATCACAAACATGCACATTTATTAGGTGTGACTATTTTGTAAAATGAGATTATCAAATGATGTTTTATTATAGATTACAGTAGAACCAATTCTTGGGTCCCGATTAACCAAGGTTCTGCACTATCCAAGAGGAAGCTATATGCAAATACACTACTTTTCTTATAATTCCTAAAAGTTTGCCATGAATGCACATAGTGCATAAATATTGTAGTACAGTAGTACAGTAAGAACCCACTTAATGTGGGGGATGCGTTCCTAGACAACAAAGCGCTAAACGAAACAATGTTAAACAAGGTCATTTTAACATAGAGTAAATAGGGAAAGGGAAACATGTGACCAAAAATAAACAGATTTTACTTTAATTTTAAGTTATTTTTATGTTAATTTGCACAATAATATATGTTAAATAATACATAAACATATGCACACAGAAATGTAAAATTCATTTTTTGTGATGAAAGTCTTTGCTGTTCTGAAATTCTTGCTTTTTGCGATAAAGTTGTGTAGTTTTATTTGTTGCTTTTTTTCTTTTCTTTTAGCAAATGTCGGTAGCGGAAGATCGCATCCAAAACACCTCATTTTGTTTTTGCACTCCTTTCAAAATCTGGATCATTTGCTACAATTTTATCAATGATTTTGGTTATCATTACCAAACTTTTATTAAGGAAATCTGTAGAGAAATTCTATGTGCTCTTCATTGTCAGAATCACTATTTTCCAGTTCTATAGGAATTCCTTGTTCTGCCAGTTCTTGAAGATCATTGTTGGTAAGGCTGTCACCAGAAACCTGCAGTAACTCCTCAATATCCTGCTTGTTTACATCTCCTAGTCTTGTTGTATCGATTAGGTTGATAATTTGGTCAACCTAATGATACAGCAATAGACTTTTCGTTGAGAATTCTTGGATATCTTCAGCCATAACTTCTTCCAAATTTTGTTTGTGCATTTATCAATTAACTCTTGCCAAGCGAAGTCAATATTTCCTATGGCAACCATGATGTTATATTTTTTCCAAAATTGCAGAAAACAAGCATATATTTAAGGAAAGTACAGTGCTACGACAAATTACCACCTTTTGCTGATTGGTTTGTGTTTGTAAATCATATTATACATGAATCAATGAAATGCTGCAATAATTTAAATCAGTGTAAAAGTTTCAGCTTTTTTTAAGGCTTTGAGCAGACTGTATTATATTGAGTCAGCATTAATTGAGGCAGCGTTAAGCAGGGTCTTACTGTACAGTCGACCCCCCTATAACGTGCGTTCCTATAACGGAAATTCCTATAACGTAGCAAAAAAATTGTAGCAACATTCGTATAAAGGAGCTCCTAAAATGTTGTCGCCGACTCGTTTCACGACAAGATTGATAGAATCTGGACCAATAGTGGATGAGCAGCCAAACTACTTTTCTCCGCCCTGCGCCACGCTATGGAGCAGCTAAATTGAATTTGCTATCGTCTGTACAGTATTGTATATAAATTATATATAAATTAGGTACTGTATATATAATTATATATTAACTTAATTTATTGTAACTTTATTATAATTATATATATGCTTTCCGCCGCCTGGCGCCACGCTACGGAGAGTTTAGGCTAGTAAGTTGAGTTTATTATCGTCTGTACAGTATGTAAATTAGGTACCGTAAGTCTAATACAGCACTAATTTTATACATTTCTTGTGAAAGAAACATTTCTTATTCAACGGCCATAAAAATTATTTATATTAATGTCTCCAAAGGTCAAGTTATTTTTCTGCGAAAAATTATTTATCAGAAATCGCGGCCGCCGTTTCGTGTGCTGTTCCGTGACAAAAACAAGCTTTGAGCAACGGCGTAGTCGAACGGTGCACACTCGGTAAGTAATCCTATAATTTTTTGTTTATAGCATAGTTTATACAGATTATTCCCAGAAAATTATACATGTTTTGGAAATGTTGAGTGGAATTAGTCTAGAATCGGTTAATTTTATAGAAGAAAACCTTTCAAACAGCCTTAGTCCATAAACTTCACACCTATCGAGCTGCGACTGGCTCATGTATTTAATCATTCCTACAACTTTACGTTGTAGGAATGATTCGATTAACGTGGAACGTATCTAAGCGTTATAGGGGGTCTACTGTACTTTTAATCTGAACTGTTGAATAATTGTTTTTTTTATTTTTACTTTTTAAAAGAATGTTTAAAAATTGAATTGGCTTATTGAAAATTGAAAACTTTAAAGGCTTATTTTAAAAGCATACAAAAGTTTGCTTTGTATACTTTTAAAATAAAGCGAAATGGTCTAAAAATGTTCATCATATTAAATTTCTTCTTTGTTTTGTTTTATTTCATACTATTTTGTTTAATATTAAAAATAAAAACTTTTATCAAAATAAAATGTTAGAAATTAAATTATACTTTCATAGAATTTCACATACCGTATGCAAATTAAGATTCCTAAGAGTAGATTTTAAATAATGAAATTTTTTTCCCATTGGAATATCTCTCTTTAGCCACGGTGGAAGACGAAGCCTGTAAAAATCTAAATATATATACAATATTTATGAAAAAAATTTTAAATGATTTTTAAGTTAAATAACTAATGCAAGTAAAAAAATAAGAGAGAACATATTTTTTTTTTAGTTGTAAAATATAAAAAAATCATGCAGACATTACAAAATATTATTATGGTAGAAAACAACTAAATATAATTGAATGGATCTTTTCTAAGATAAACTACTTTTATACCTTTTTGGGTCATCAGAAGTTCTTTTTAGCTTCTCTTTATAATCTTTGCTACTCAAATTCAACGGCACCGCATTTTCTATGAAATCCTGTAAACTCGGACCGTCAGGAAGACGACTGTAATTTCTCATATTTATTAAAGAACATATATATTGAACTTCATAAGATGATATTTTCTTTAACATCAATGAATGATACTGTTGAAACAAAAGTAGTTAATATGAATTAAATTTATATGAAAAATAAATCTTATATTTTCAAAACAGCCAATACAGATTTTTATATCTTTTATTACTGGAGGATTTAAAAAAATAATAATTTAATTTTTTTTTGTTTTATTTTTTTGTTGCTACTTCCAATTAAGAAGAGTGATGGTATCATAATGTTAAACTTAAATTTCATAAAACAATATCATTATCAATTCATGGTGTAGTGTAATCAATATCAAACAATATCATGACCTTCCATTTAAGTAGATATCATGCATTATTTAAGCACACGGCAATCAAAACTTGATTAATTCATTTAAATAATCATCATTTATTGTTTAAATAATAAAATTTAAAAATAACATTTTAAAACTCACATCTAATTTGCCTATAAACAAAAATAACTTTTTGTGATTAGCAAGCGTGGTCTTACACAACGCCGCCATCTTTTTCTAGTAGCGCCCTCTATCGTAATTACATTATTTAATTTTTTTTTTTCGATTAATATATAAGAGTTTTATTCTTCGATCGTATTTGTACGATTGAATAGTTTAAAAATAACAAAAGAAAAATTTTAGATGGAAAAAAAATTTGATTAGACTGACGACCCAATTTTTAGGTCTTTCCGCTCCATGTATCTAAGAGGGCCTCTTCTTGCAAGCCCATTACGGGTTCGGCCAGGCCCACAATGGGGAGAGGGACGGGGCCCGATATATCCGACACAGACTACTTAAGAAAACTTTCTGAAATTTGCTTGTCTGAATAGATCGATAGAATTATATTCCGAAGGATTTATTTTTAATGTTTCTTTGCCCTATTGAGAATGTCTTTTTTAAAGCTTAATAACTTGCATGTCTTTTGTTGAAAATTTATGAAATTTAGTCTGACAAGTAAGTTAAAGGAGTCGTAAGACGTTCTTTCTGACGGACCATAAATTCGGAAATCCGCATGATCCGAAATTTACCGGAGGTTTGTTTATTGGAGAGATTGACTCTATTAAATTTCGGTGGTTAAAGGTCGAGGGGTGAGGAGATAATTGAGATCTTCGTGTGTATCTCCAGTAGTGTCGGACTTAATGACAATTTTACTCGTTATTAGCATTTATAATCCTTTCAGAAATCATCTCTACCCTCAAATTAAACGTTTTGTCTTTTTATAATAATTAATAACATAAAAGTTATTTTTAAATAAAATCTCAAAACAAATAGCATCACACTCAAATTTAACTTCGTACTTGTATGTTTTGGTGTTTTTTTTAGACTTAATATTTTTTTAAATAAGAATTTAATCGTAATTACAGATGCCATCATCGATTTTATTATTTTTCTACCGTTCATTCTACGCAAGTTCTTCTTCTAATACTTAAAAAATTGTTTCGATATTCGACTAGAAATTTCATTAAAATATGAAATTTTACTGTGAAAAATTAAATTCCAAGAAATTTCTTTCGATATCCATTGTTGTCTATTGCAGTATCCATAAGCAAAACACGCAACAAGAGATTCAAAAAGTTCTAAGAAAATAATATTTGCTGAACGAGTCTAGAAATGAAAAAAGACTAATAAGAATTGAAGTAAATTATCATTGAAACGGGATTTTATAAAATTAAAACTGATCTAACTTAATGTAGGATTATAAAATGTAGCATAGCCATTTAATGCATGGGTTATGCAAGAACCAAGATGTCTGTGATTCCTTTTACTACTATTATTCTTCCCTTCATTATTCAAACCGAAAATAAAGATGTCTCGGAGCTTCACACAATACATTCTCGTTTGAAGGAGAAGTAACTGTTAAAGGAGTAAAGTAATAAAGCCAGAATCGTCAAGTATTTTTTTACTGTAATTGAGAAACTAAACGGAACCAAGACGTCAAAAGTTTACTATTTTAGAAGCTTCTAAATTCAAATATGACGAAAAAAAATCAAAGATTATTACAATATTTTCTTTGTTTCCATTACACATCTTTTAGATGTAAGATAATGCTGTGCTTTACCTTCCAAAAAAACTCGTGTTAGCGGCGGAACTTTTAATGATATAGGTCGTGTTACGTTGCTTAGTCATATAATTGTAAAAATATAACTACACTTTGCTCCTTTAGAGATAATTTCTTCAAAGATAAGTTATAGCAATTACTGGCTTAATTAGTACCTGAATATATCGAGCTCATTCCCTTACCACTCATTATGGGACTGGAAAATCTCTCTGTTAGTAATATATACAGGGAAGAAAGTGTAAATATAGATACATCTTTATAGAGTAAAAACTGGGAATTTTTTATATGAAAATATCAATAAATATTTATGCTAATTATAGTTATTTTTCATGAAAATCACGTTTGAATACATAATAAACAATCTGTCAATTGAGTAGATCCATAATGACTTATTGAATAGACAGGTTGTTGACACAGGTTTTTTTTTTTCTTTTTTGCTTTTAACTACGAGACAAAAAGTTCATATCTCGTTACGTAAGTTTACAATTTAACTCGAAGACGATAGAAACAGTCGACATCTTTAAAATAAAATAGAAATTAATTAGAATATTAAGTTTCTCTCATTAAATTCCCTTATAAATTTATACCAGACGTTAAACATTGACTCAGTGTATACGAATAAAGATATTTTATCTACATTCACAGATATAAACTATTTATAACGTATACTAAGAAATTAATCCTATTAAAATCGAGGAACTTGATTGTTATTTAGTCACATTTAAGCATTTGTTTCGTGACTTAGGTTAATGATAACTTTACACGCGACAACACTTAATAATATAATTTGTTTAGTAGGTTAATATTAATTTAATCATATTAACCTCAAATAGATTTTGGGCTCAATATAACGGATTCTAACCTAACCTATTCTGATAAATTACCAAATTATTGGTAATTTATTAGAATAGGTTAAGTTTATGGATCCCTATTGTGCGGCCATGACAGTCCACGTAGGTAAAGATTAATCAGATTCCGTAATCCTGATATGTTTATATTAAATAATATCAAATTAGAAGCAAGTTGTTTATTTATGCAATGTTTTTCTTTATTTTCCTAAAGCGTAATTGCATTTAGTAGGATTAGAAAACTTGATTGCTGATGACTTGTTTCTTCAGTCTTTGTGTAATTTTTTCGGCTCTATAAATAAATATATGACTTATGAATTTAAATTTAAATTTTAGAAGCGATTTATTTACTAATATATTAATCAATAAGCCTATAATTGGTTTTAAAATTAATATATTAATTCTAGCATTTACGGCTTTAAACATTGTAGATATCGAAATTTTAAATATCTATTTTGCATAACTGGATAGAAGAAATTTTCTTGTTTTGTAGGCAGGTGTGTGATATAATTGTTTACGTATTTAAATTAAGTATTTATAGTCATTTTGGATTAATTAAGGTTTCTAACATGGAGGTCGATTGTAACGGACAATGACTTACGACCAAAGGAAAATAAAATAAATGAGTTCGAGTAATTACTGTCTGGGTATTAATTTCTGGTTTTTTGAATGCTTCTTTGCTGCATAAATATATTTCTTCCTGGAACCAATTAATTTACTTGAGTCAAATTGAAGAGTGCTTACTAATAACTCTGGGAATGGTCCCTATTATTGCTCGGAAGTCCAAATTATACCTAGATTGGATGATACGCCCATCCACAATCGATTATTATCTATTTTATGAACTAAAATTTATCATTTACATGTTCTCTTTTATTGTAAATTGTTTTAGAATAAATTATTTTTATAATAATTAGCCATTGTCTTTGTTTTAACTGGCGTATTGCAGTAACTTGTATTAACTTTCTGTCGATGGGATCGGGACTGGCCCTAAGCTATAACATAGGCCTATAACAAGCCCTTTTCCTCCATTAAATAATAAGATATAAATATATAAGGTCCTAAGCTACAGCTGCTTAGCTTAGTGAAAGTTTAACACTGGATAGGATATTAATCTGTTTATTTAGTGTTTTACCTTTCTCGATACGCGATATTATTTTTTAACTCTAATTCTTAGAATTGATCATTTATTCTTGATGTTTCCCCCGCAGCTTTCAGACATATTGAAAATGTGTATACAGTCAGGGTTGAGGAGTTATAGATTACGAATCTAGGGCCTCTCAGAATCCTCTCAGGCTTGGATCCAGGCTTCTAGAAAAACTCTGTGTCTAGGAACAAGGCTCAGGCTTTCTAGAAGCCTGTATAAAACCTAACAATATACTACATAAATTAATTTGTAAACATTTTCGTATTTATGATATAGAAAAATACATTATCTGCTACATTTGATATTAAAGAATGCAGTTTTAGCATCTTTGTAACGCAAGGATCTAGAAAATCTCTTACGCCATTAACATTTCAAAATATATTGTAATCTACTTAAAATTATATCAAATAATTTTCTGGTATTTTAAAATTTTGATCCCAATTTTGCCCAAATATATATATATAGTCTTTACGTTAGGATCCCGCCTCACACCATCCGGTTGCCCTGGTAACTCATTACAAATGGGCATGGTAAAAGGCTCTTTTAGTGCCCACTGAATGGAAAAAAGTTGAAAAAAAAGAAATATATTATTATGTTTTTAATAGTTTAAGAAATACCCGAGAGAATGTCACAAGAATTGCTACATTTTCTCTTTAAATTATAGAAGTGGAGGAGAAGAATAATGGCTATGCAATAAATAGTAACAAACAAGGAATTGTTTATAGAGACGAATGGAATTGGATACTGTCGTAAAAAAGAAATGATTCTGAAACGTTTCTAGGAATCGTTTCTCTAAAGAAAATCTCGGAAATGTCGACAAAGCGGCGCAATAAAAGTTCGTTTCAGTTACACGACGTGATTAAGATTAGATAGTTACTATAGGGATTTTTCCATCCTACTTCTATTCTTTCCTCGTTATATGTATACACATAGCCTAAATTTATACATAAATAACGATTGTTATGCAACGGTTATGCAATTTATTACTTGTTTTATTTAAATAAATAAAAATTTCACGGTATTTGTTTAGCAATTTAATAAAAAAAAATTTTCCACAGAAGTTCCAATTAAAATTGCATCTTTTCGACTGTTTTACATTGTTTATGATTTAAAAATATACCGAAAATATGCATGGTTTATTGCACCATCCAATGTAAAATTTATTATAATTATACAAGAAAATCTAATTTATTTATATTAATCTTGTATTATAATTTTATCCTTGAAGACTAGGACAACTTCTTGGGTGAAACCTTGAAGCCCCGTGATAAGAATATATTGGTTTTATTTACAGTTTTTTTAACATAAATAACAATAATGTGAACACCAAGAAAATAAATATTTATACATTGTTTTTATTACTCAATTATAATCTACATTTATAACCACAAACGAACCGATTCTAATATACAATAAGGAGAGAAAATTTGATAAATTTAGAAAATTAATCGGAATAAAGTCTAGGTTAACTTATATCATACTGGGAGTTCCCTCTCGGTGAGATGAATAATTATTCTCTCACGTATACTAGCAATTACTCAGCTTATAGTAAAAAAAAATAGGGTCGATTACCGAAGAAATAAGAATTAAAAATACACTGTTTTATCTTCCACAACGTTTAATATTAATGGAATTATGCGTATGAAATCAAAGTGAATGATTATTTATTTTAAAGTAATAAATTTCAGTATAATTTTTGATTCAATTTCACATATATAGAGTAGTATAATATAAATTATACGTATATTATTAGTATTGATAGTAGATATTTATGTATTTATACTTACATTTATATAACTTAAATAGCAAATTTAAATGTTTTAATAATAAGCATCCTCGAAATCATTCGTTTTATATATTAAAATTTCGTTTATAGACCGAAACAAAGCTAGGAATTGATAATGACTACAATTTTCTCTTGGTTTTTATTGTATTAATTATAAGAGAAACGAATAAAATCTTTCCTAATTTACAAATTCATATATATATATACAGTATATGAGAGCGGAGTAGGACATTGATAAGATTCGATAAGAAGTAATTAGTTACGTATATGTTTTAAAAAACAGTATAAGAGGAAGGAGAACCGGATTGTAAATAGCTAATTTTATGTGCGAAAAAACATATTCGGCCATCAAAAGTTTCCTTTGGAAAGAAAAGAAAACAAATAATATTTTGTGTTCACAGTTTCAAAAAGACCGACTGGTAATGTTTTCAAAGACTGTTTTATTGTATCTGTCTCCATTAAAATACTTGGTCAGAAAGTACGACATCACGATTCCATACTGACTAGGTCAACACATTATTTTCTCCATGGAAAAACTAACATAAAATATGTCTAACAATGTTAAATACCGAAGTGTGTTTTATAAATATATATATATATATATATTTATAGAGTTATAAATACGCGGCACGAATATAAATAGTAATTAAATAGAAAACGAAATCTTTATGAATCACTCTCTCATAAGGAAAATGTGTAAGAAAACGAAATATCTTACGCAACGTACTTAAAAATGTGTTAGACAAGTATAATTACAGTAATATATAGGCCTATCTAATACAGGAAGGTGGTAAAATGTTTAAAAATTAGAAAAGAAAATGAAAAACTATCGTGTTAAATAATTTTACAAAAATTACAATTATATATGACGGGATATTTCTATAATTTAAAGATAAGAAAATGCATTTAGTTTACTCTAACAAAGAAGGTTATCTCGGATTAGAGAGGATGCAACGTAATGTCAGATAGTTATCTAGGCACACAGCGGAGTGCCATAGGTATGCCACAAAGATCTATTCCCTCCTCTACATTTTTATATCCGGAAGGAAATTGTTTAGGTGATTTCTAATTCTAGTGTAGAAAGTTCTATACTGAAAATCCGTATCTTTATGGCACACATAACTATGATTAAAATCAACAAAAATCACTGGAGAGAATGTCAGTAAAGGTGTTCTGTTTCATTTCCTCGACGAATTCGTGCCTTAAACCTGTTTACCTGGTCTAAAGTAACGTGTCTTGTGCCTCAGAAATGACTTGTTTTTAAACATTTATAAAGTAAGAAAAGATTATAAGGATCAAAATAGTTTCTATCGTCTTTTGGTCGAGCTTTACGATAAAAATAAATTAGTAAATTTAATGAAATTTCCGGACGTTCATTTACTCTTTAATCGTGGATATTATCTTAAGTCGAGGTCGGAAATAACAGATCAAAGGCAAAGTTTTCTATCCATATGGTCGACATATGGAACTTCTCGGAAAGTTTCATCTCGATCAACCTGACTCCCCGACATCAACAATGAGCTTGCACTCCCCACAATGACCCTATTTGGGAATTCACCCAACACGTTATACTTTATTCTTAGAAATTTACATCAAAATCGTCTATAAATTGTTTTTTTATTAAGATTACATTAAATCGAATTAGTAAAATTTCAACTATTTCTTCTCCCCCTTTTCAAACCCATTAAATCTTTACGTAACACTATAGAAGGATGACGATTTAGAATCTCTAGTGTGCTACTAGTAATTCGATTTTGTCCAATGGGAAACGTTTTCAGCAACTACGTCACTTCCAATCGACGTTCTTTCTGGCTGGTGTTACGTGTTGTGACTTCAGACACGTTTCGATCCCGCGCCGTTTAGCACGTGGATCGGACTTTTACCATAGTTTATTCATCATTATTTGAGGATAATATTTATACGAACTCGCTTCCATGTGAGGACGTCAATAATAGGAATATAGCGGAACATGGAAAAGAGTTTCGATCTTACGGGAGACCACGAGAATGTTTTCGAAGGAGATCAAATAGTTCCAGATTCTTACGTCGTTTCTAAACAATTGCCTTCTTCCGTTCTGTTTCAGCACACTAAAACACAGGTTAGCATTTTATTTTATTTTATTTTTTTTTTGTTTTAGCATTTAAAAACTAATTTTAGCAACGTTATTTTTGTTTTGACACGTGAAAAGGCTGTTGATTTGTTCGACTGTCAAAAAAGTTTGACAGTTAAAACATGTCGACAGCCGTAGGTTTTGACAGTTGAGAAAACTAGAAACATACAGGAACGTATTAAAAAACAGTTGAAACAGGATTAAGAACGATTTTCTCGTGTCTAAATGCATTCTATGCCCCGATTTTAAGTGTTGTTTCGTCATTATTTTCGTTAATATATTTTTTAAATATATTTTTTTTTTTTTATATAAAGGTCGAGTCTCGTCACATACCAAATTAATTAAATCTGTAGAAAAACCTGTTTTTAATCTTTGCTCCTCTTCTTTTATATGCATTAAATTCCCGACTTTTATCACCTTATCATTCTAAAACTCGATAAGTTCTCTGTTTATTTTTATTTTTTACGGCATTCTTTTAATCGATTTTTATTAATTACTTTTATATCCAAATTGGCATAGGATGCTCGTAGCATTTCTCTTTCTAATCTTAATAGTGGGAGAAACGTGTTAGGGGATTGAATTTTTTTTTTCGAAATTGCTAACGGATGCGGGTTTATTACGCAATGAAAATCCCTCGTAGCTACATCATTAAAGGATAACGATCAGGATTGTTATCTGGGAGAACTGACATGCGAGATGGACAGTCGTTGGCATATCCTTGGACGTATAAAAATGCATATTATTTTCTTTTCTAACTGGTTTCGATTACTGTTAGTGAGAAATTCGATTTATCAAGTTATTATTATTATTTTCGTGTAGTGTGGCCCGTTCTAATTGTGACATTTAATGGACCGTTCTATCGCGTTTTTGTTTTATTTTATTCCTCTTAAGATAGAAATTTGCTATAGATTTTTATGGCCGCTTTAGATGTTAAAATATTCTAAATGCGTTGTATTTTTTTCTTGTAGATCTTCCTCTTACGACCGGATTCCGTTCTGTGAATGTAAACAAAGCTGGTTATTTTTTATGTTGATTAAACACACACACACAAATAGGCCTACACGGTGAGTTTGTCGTCCTGTTTCGATTTAATCTCGTCTAGAATCGTTATACGAATTTATAACTCCGTTATTCGATGGGAAAGCTTTTGAAGAAGTGAATAAAGAGAGAGTCGCAAGTAAATCAAATAGATTTTGAAAAGTTGGCAAGCTGTGATCTCCCGCAAACAGATCGTTAGTGTGCCCGTAGGCAAAGTGAAAGGCGAAATACTTATTCCCGATGTTAGGGAATAAAGCAACGAATCTCAAGGTCGGCCACCGGTTGTGGCACCTGCCATTTGTATAGTTAAATAAATGGAGCACAATACAATCTGTCATTGTGAACCGTGCTCCTTCCTTAATACCCAAATGGTCTCCATCCCTCCGAGCTAAGACATTTTTCAAAGGTTGTTATGTTAATCCTCGTTGATGGGATGGCTTAAAAAGAGGAAGTAACAAATTCTTTTCACTCGGAATAATTGGTCTAAATGTAATTTAATCGTATAGATAAAAATTTAAAAAAAAAGAAAGAAAAGAAAAAGATTTAAAGTCCAAATATTTGGCCACTTAAGAAGATTCCGCGTTAAAGTTCTTTAAGTGAACAAACATTTGGATTCTTATTTTCTCTTTAATTTTATCTTCATTTATAGCTCTAGAATTATATTATTTAGCATACGAATGTTGTCTTTATTTATATTTTATAAGTATTTAATCAAGAATAATTCAATTATACGGATTAGAGTTAAATTTGTTTAGCAACTACATAAACAAAGCTTTATGTTGCAACCTTAGATGAAGATGCTAGGCTTTTGATTGCAACAAATAATGTATCACTGCCACAAAACATAGGAAGTTTTGTGAACGATGTTTGTTTTAAGCACGGTATGATTGATTTCGTTTAAGGGTTAATCTTTACATTTCTACCATTAATTCATCACTCGACGGGAGGTCCCGTCTGCAATCTCTCCTGTTCCCACGACTTCTCCAGATCTGTTGGGGACTTCATTCTTCTCTGACGAGTTAATTTCGCCGTGTAAGGCGCCGAATAAGATGTCAAAATGTGAGAAACACGTCGTTGTTGTATCGAATTTATCTTTCGTCTACTAATTAACAGAAGTAACGAAGGGGGGTTTTTATCAATTTTCCGTTTGCCTTTCCCACAAGGGAGTCTTTAATTCGACCTTGATGTCACACGTTTTTGGTAGAGACAGGAAGTTCGCGTGGACAAGGTCGGCAACGACAGAAGGGAACAATGATGCAAGATGTTCACCATGTGTCTCGCAGAAGAATTGGCGACGTTCCTTACACTAAAACACATCACAGATGAAAGTGAATTGCATGCCTTTTAGCTTTATTAACCGACAACAGTAACTAACACTTAACACTGGTTCGTTGATCTTAATGGAGTTACATACAAACAAAGATTATAAAAGATATACACGATTTAGTACAAAGATAATTTTAATTAATTTTAGCCATAATTTTTATACCATCCTTTTTCCTATAGTTCAATAATTAAAGAAAGAAATTTTGATTTCAGTTTATCGCAGAAGAAAACGAATTAGATGCATATTTAGGTAAGAACGATTTTTGCAATCTTAGTGTACCCGAAGGCTTACAGAAAGCCAGAAGAGAAAGCGCATCTCAGGTCGACGAATACTTCGAAGAACAGACAGACTTCGGAACAGACTGTAAATCGGTTAATAAATCTTCCCACGTGAAAAGAATGCAGACCGAACCAACGAGTACTTATCCTATACTCGACGTCAATCAAGCACCCGTCCATTTAAATTGTATAAAGAAAGAAATGGACGACACGAGCTGTGCCTTATACGATAAAACTACCGAAACAAAACTGAACAGTGATTACGAAATTACCAAAACTGCCGGTTGTTCGTATAAATATACCAGTATGGGTCCGCAATTTGCCATAGCTCATATATTGTACATGCCACCGACGCCTCCAAATTCAGAACCCGGTAGTCCAGCTACGGATACTGTGCTCCATCCCAATACTCCACCTCCTCTCTACTCCTCCCAATCCAACGTTGTCAATCAGATCATTTCTACGGGGGCCAACCAACGGAGAAACAATCCCGAATTGGAAAAACGAAGAATTCATAGATGTAGTTTCCCCGGTGAGTTTTTATGCATTTCTCTCATTAAAATTACTTGAGAAATTTTCATTTGATAAACATCTCTTGCGAATATTTCTCGGAATTAGCATTTATATGGTTCATTAAAAGAACAAACCGTACAATCCCCGTTAAAGAAAATACCGGATTTAATCCAATCTTTGCTATAAAACGTCTTTTTTAATTAGTAAAAGTCTCCAAGTAACACGGCTGTTATACTTTCAGGTCGTATCTTCTTTCGTTTTTAGCATTTTAATACTGATTTTTATGTAAAGTATTAGAGATAGATGCCGAGAAACGAAGGCGAATCAGTTAAGAGTCAAAAACAATTACGAGATAAAGCAACGATGACGAGATGATAAAAAACTCGTAAAATAAATCATGTCAAAAGCTTAGACGGAAATGAAAGAGCAACGTGTCTATCTCGAGGAAAATCCTCTTTATTTTTACCTGAATGAATTTTCTTTCCAGGATTTATACTAGAGATAATAGAATATAAAAATAGAATTTAGACTACGATAAAAATAAATAGAAATAAATTATTTAACCATAAACTTCTACGAAAAGTTGAAAATTAAAAAGAGTTACTTGTATATCTTTATTAATGGCAAACAATGATAAAAAACAAAAGTTAATCTCTCGTTTCTTTTAGTATGATAAGTCAATTAATGAGGTCAAAAATAAGGTTCTCTTACGTAATAGACGGTAGAAAATGTTCATTTTATGAATTAATTATCGCTTCTAAAACGTTAATTAGTTAATTAGAATAGGGGAATTGTTTAAAATTTCAATGGTCACTCATTTTCTAAATTGGATTTTCAGGTTGTCCTAAAGTGTATACAAAGAGTTCTCATTTGAAGGCACATCAAAGGATCCACACAGGTGAGACGTCAGAAAATTTTCGTTAAAATTACGTAACGATCCCTATTTTTTTTTTATATTTATATATGGTCTCTCCTTCCCGAAGTAAAAAACTTCCGCCGAGTATTCTAAAAAGCAGATGTTTGAAAAGAGCAGGGTGCAATAAAATTCGATACTGTACCTAGAAAGTTTTATGATAGTTAAGGTTATCCCCCAGTAGTCGTAAATCTCTTTCTTTAGATGTCCAACCAGCTGCACTTAAGAGATGAACACAGGAAGCCAACCAGCAAATTTTCTTTAGCTTTCGACCCGCTGGAATCTGGCCATTCGTTTCTCCCTATTCTCCTTCACATAATTCTCACTTTCGTTGGATTTTTAAAGAAATTTTAGGAAATGGGAAAGTTCGATAACATTGCAATAGAAACATTGATGGACGGTGATAATCCCTTAACGTGATACTGACAATACTAACTGATACTACACTTTATCGTATTGAAAATCAAAAGTTCTTTATAAGATCTTCTCTTGTGTAAATTATCCTTATATACACCATTAGTCAATTGATAAGGATTACGAACCTGATCATTATCAATTGGATTTAACCGAATAATATCTGTAATAATTTTACTAAACACGGGAAACGAATGGAATATTTTACAGGTATTTTCCTGTTGAAAATGTATGTAAATTTCTGTTGCAGGTGAGAAACCGTATCACTGTCCGTGGCCCGAATGCACCTGGAAATTCGCCAGATCGGACGAATTGACCCGTCATTATCGCAAACACACGGGAGCTAAACCCTTCAAGTGCAAACTGTGCGATCGATCTTTCGCTCGATCCGATCATCTGGCTCTTCATAACAAGCGCCATTTACAGAAAGTGAAATAAAAGAAAGGCTCGGGCATCGTCCTTTATTTTTGTACACATTCCTTTTTATTTCCTCGTATATCGCATGGGTGAAAAACGAAAAGAAAATTTATATATTTTGTTATAAGTGCCACGAAACTAACTCTTTATTTTTTTGTAAACAGCAAAAAAAAAAAAAAAAAGGCCAATTTTTTAAGATATCGAATAACTTTGTTATACATTACATTAAAGGATTTTTTTAAATTAAATATTTATAGTTTTTATTAATTTCAATGGTTATTTCGTAGGAAAAGAACGTGGTTCTTTAGTAAATGTTTCGGTGCATTTATAAAGTACAAATCGATTATTCTTACTAATTTTTTCGGTAGATTTAACAATACACCGAACAGTAATGGAGCATCTATTCTTTGTCGACGTTAGTGTCACGCTAAAATTAGATTTGACAAGATTTGTTCATCATCAAATATAACTTTTAAAGTTATTTTATGAGCAAAACTAGTTTTCGTCGGATAGAATGTTGCAATTATACATTTTTTTCTTTTCTTTTTTTTTTAAATACGGGGCATAATTCTCGGAATGACGTTAATTACATAGTTGTAATGTTTCTCTGCTTAGGCGTTGATGGCGAAATTGCTCCGAGGTATCGGCTTTCTGCTTTTCATTTTGAGTTAAAAAGGACCACCCAAGGACATTCTTTATTAAGTTATTATTCGCAATAAGCTCTTGAAGATATCTAGAAAATCGACAATGCAAAGAAGAATATAACCGCAGCATTGACAAATTGAGCAGTTGACCGAGCTCGTTTCTTGAACGTTAATCTTTCCTCTCTTTTTTTTTTTTTTCTTTCAACCGAAAGAGGGACATTCCCCCACTCCTGCAAAACGAACGAAAACTATTGGCAAAGTCAGGTTTTGAGGCACGTATCGTTTGTCAAACCTCGCGGCCCGGCCACGTCAGCGACACTTTAACACATATGACTGTATTTTCTTAGAAAAGACGAAGACCTTTAAAATTTTCGGCTCAATTAAAAAGGAATATTAAAAATTAATAGAATTTACTTTCATTTTCCGAATTGGCGGAGAAGAAACGAGAAAGGAAACCACAGAAATGCGACTAATTCGAAACATATGAGGCTCAGATGCTACCCCGAATACAATGATAGGTGGCTCGACCTTTAACCCGCCTTTATCAGGAAGATCAAAATGCAAAGAGACGTCGTGACCAAAAACCAAGTTATGTTTTAAAGTCGTGTATGGAGTCCTTCTCGCTCCGTGTATTTCACTATAATCGAGACCATAAACCTCATCGACTCTGCTGGAAATTACTTGATAAATCACCATCTGCCGTCGTTATCGATGCATTCTTTTTTTTTTTTTTTTTTTTCCGGACGGCAAACCTCGTAATTTTAACGGGTCCAAAACCTTAATTCGATAGAATCATTCAGAACACGCCGCCCCATTTACGGCAACAAAATTTCTCGAATAATTGCGGAAGCGATCCGCTATTTAGGTCAAGATTGCGGTGTGAAGTAGAAATCCTTTTCTCGAAAACAACTTCGGGGAGAGCGTCACAAATAGAGCACTTCCTGCATTTAGGTGGTTACAATGGCTTTACATAGGTTACGCTCGATAATGACTCGCGAATCAAAGCTAACACATTGAAGAATTAGTTTTACTTCATTTATTTTATAAAGTTTTTATAAAACTTTAACGTTTTATCGCGTAAACACCGTTTCCTGTTGTTATTTTCTCTCGTATTGACTTCTCTCTCTCGTCCAAATTCTTATTATTTATTTAATTAACGCTCATTATAGTACATTTACTACAATACACAAGCATGTATATTTTTAATAAAGTGCTAACTATGGTAAAAATGTCGTCACGTCTTTCTGGAAATCGTTCAGGATATGGTAATGACTTAGGTAATATTGAGGATGTGAATCACCTCGCCATCCTCAATCCTTTAGACAAATTCCTACCGTGTTTTTATTTTCCCCTTCCCATTATTTGGAAATTTACAATGGTGACAGTCACCGTAACGTGTTGCAATTTCTCCCGCGAAATACTACGGAACGAGCGGAAATTTTAGTAAAAAGAAACAAGAAAAATAGGGAAATGTTACCTCGGTTAATGACCGTAATCTCATTAAATTTCCCTAGGTTATATAGGTAACAAATACGACACACACACGCACACACACTACTTCGTAGTAAAATGAAATAATCTATAATTAAACGGGATTAAACCTTAGAGAGAAAGATTATATTTAAAATTTGTTATATAATTAGATTAATTTATATACTTTAAAGCTAAGATAGGGCGTAGAAACCGGATTTATTAAGAAATGACTCGTTATTAATAGAAGATTTACGTAACTCGATGATTTAATAAATGCGTAATGTAGAATTTTAGACTTTACGACAATTAATTCCATTTATTTATTTATTTATTTAAAAGTAATATTTTTCACTGATTTTTAAAGAGAATACAATCATTTTATTCTCAATATTCGGGACTGTCGAGAAGAGGAAGCTGGGGATTTCTCCATAACCCTGGAATAAAGAAGTAAAAGGGATATTTTTGTTCGGGTATAGCGTATCCCGCATACAAAGAAAGGATCTTAATCTAATGTCGGTACGGTGCATTGGTGTTAAAGCGAAGGACACCGAAGGATTGAGTGCAAAACGGGCTAAAGTTACCGCCTCGGGCCCCACACGAATATTTTTGGACTCGGACAAAGACTCTTCTCTCCGATAGTCGACGTACGTTAAATCTGACCCTTCCATTGACGAATGTGATTAATGGACATCGAATACATTTACAAATGTCCCGCAATTCTCTACCCACAGTTAAAGAAGAACGGTCCAGTAAATCCAGTTGTATTAGCCGAACGAAATGATGATGAAATCTTTTATAATGCCGTAGTAGTGTGAAGAACAGTACTGTATTTGAAATCTCCGGAACAACCGTTTAATCGAAGAAAGATGGGAACTAAAAGTAAAAGTTTTCTATTGAATGAATGAATGAATGAATGACTCTTAAATAATTCGAGAATAAAAACAAAGAATTTAATTATAAATACACCGCACTAAGTTTTGTTTTATTTATGAATGGCCAAAGGCTATCATAGTTTGGACATTGCAGTGTGTTTGGCTACATTCCAGCAACCAACAGTCGGTTATGACTATAATAGTTAACAAATAAAAGCATTTATTATTATTATTATTATTTCTTACTTATAAATCGAGTGAATGATTTAATATTAATTAAATAAATCTGGCATTTAAAATACAAATAATTTGTGTAAACGAGTAATTACTACAAAAAGGCAAACTATAATAAAAAGTATTGACAAGTACCGGAAACGTGACAGCTCGATTTCCGGTTTCGATTGTGACCATTGAAAGATCATTATTTATATTTACAATGATAAAAATTATCGAAAAAATTTGAATTGATTTAAAGTTTTAAGTCTTTTACGTTAGAAAAATACGTCAAAGAAATGGTACATCAATCAAATATCTGGTTTATTGTGAAGGACCGCGGAGTGAAAAGTGGGTTAGCAGTGGTATAGGAAACTGAAAAATAAAGAGGAAAATGTGTAAATCGATACGGTTTTCGCTTAAGTTGTTTATTTACCGCAAACGAAATTCGAGATAAATCCGACATCTGTTTAGAACATTATCTTTCCCGTGTCTGACAACTTGTCAGATATTCGATAGATTCACTTTAAGACAAATATTTTTGTTGACTTCCATCCAAATCTAGGCGAAAAATCTCTCTCTGTAACTAGAAATGATTTAAGTTTCATACAAAAGTTAAAATTTCATTTTAAAAGCATTTTTTCCCTGAAAATTTCGTATACAAACTTACGTATTTTTAAAGATTATATGTGTCAAAATAAATAATCTAGTGGAAGATTAAGTGGAGAAGAGACAGACCTGAATAAAAAGGGAGATAATGGAACGAAAAGGGCACTCATTAAAACCCTTTTAGTTCGGAGTTTCTATGGGTAGAATCCACTTCGAACAGTATCCAAGATGGGGGCGATTAGTGAGTGTTGAGACATGGAAAAACCGAAATATCTAAGACAGAACACGTAAAAAGTTCCTAACTCGGACTCAGTATCAGGCTAAAGCCTTTATTGTTTAAACCGGTTCGACTAGAAGGTGTAAAAATACGGTATAAACATTATTATACGGTATTTAATTCTATTTAATTTCTTGATATTAAAAGGAGAAATCAAATTATGGAATGAATCAATAAATATCTGAATGATACATGTTTATATATTGTATTAGCTGTAAATGTGTAACTAATTAAAAGGAACTTAAACTTTTCCGGTAAAATATGAATAATACGTTGTTTTCCGGATAAAATATTACCATAAATAGCATTAAATCTTCTCAGTTACCGTTGAATATTTTAGTGACGAAGAAAATGTTTTGGTGTTTTTACTTTCGACGTTTTAATAGATTATTATTACTTTTTCTGCTTTTTTTAATCAAAAGTCAGAACAACGTTCTTATATGTGTCATTGACGATTGTACAGATGATGTCACTGACGTATAGTGTAATTATAATGACGTGTTTCAATATTTTACTTTTTATACGACGAGACATCTGATTGGAGGATCGACGTATCGTGCTTCGTATAGAATGTTAATGGGGCAGTTGTTTTATACACAAACGTTTTAAAATATATATAAACACTACCGTTCAGATACTGGGGGGGAAAAATAATAATATATATAAATTCAATTGGATATAATTTTGTGTAGAAATAAAATGTATGTGGAAATTGGCCTGTTGGTATGTCATTTACATGAAGGAGACAGGAGAAGCGATGAAGTCATCTCTTTTCTTTCTTCAAATTGAAGCGAGATGTGGAAAAATATTTACATATTGTCTGCACGTTTATAGTTAAATTAAATAGAAAATGATATTATAAAACTCTATAACTATTCTTTACTATATTTTATTTAAAAATTGTGAATATAAAAGGGGGAGAAAAATTCTATGAAATATGGCAACTGAATACAACCAGTAATTATGAATAAATTTTCAAAGAAATTTAACCAAAAGAATGTGGTCTTGTCACGTAATTATTTCCTTTGCAGAAAGTTTCTTAAATAGTTAATGTAATCTTGAAAAACTCTTATCATCACCTTCCTTTACTCCTTTGTTATAACATATCTGGTGTGATGTATTAGTGTAATTTTATATTGAAGACTTGCCAATTAATTACGTAGCCACTAAAACGTAATATCGTATTCAAATAATTAAAAATAATAGTAGAATGGATCGTAATAAAAGTAATGTTACACGTAAAGAATACAAAGTATTTATTTATATTCATATATACTACGTTTAAATCATAAAAGTGTTATATAGTCTTCCATTATAAAGTAAGCCATTATAATTATTTTTACGAGTTAGATTTAATTAAACACAATCGAGAGCATTAAATCGAACCTTTTACTAATTGTTTATAACATTAAAAGTATGGAGTTAAACAGTCGAATGTCGATTCTAATTGAAGATCAACGGTAATAATATGGCGTACAATTTTTTTTTTTAAATGTGGGGCCACGTAAGACTATTATAGCCCAAGGCTTGTCATGTCCGGAATCTTCTTCTAAACGACGGTTTTTATGATAATGTCATATTCCTACCAAGTTTAATTGTGTTTAATAGTTCATTATTTGAAATGATAATCAAAATTTGAAAGAGTTAGAAACTAAATAAATCTTTTATTTAAATATATAAGAATTAAAATAATATAAATTAACTTATTTTACCTCCGTTAATAGAGAAAAAAAACTTTGCAATTTAAGTACGAAGGCCAATACAATCGATATTGTATTATTTTGGACCACCCACGAGGTATTTCAATCAATTGTTTGCTTCGATCGATTTAATTAAAATCTGTGTCTGTTATTTAATATATTATACTATGTAATTAGTTTTGTTTTTTTAAATTGTTAATTAAAATTCGGTTATAAAAATTTTATGATCAGTAGCTTTTATCTTGGTTCTTTCCCTGTTAGATTAGCATCTACCTGGTGAAATAATTTAAATTCCGTAAAGTTCAAACTGTTTACAATGACTATATTCATGAGTTTATTCTTTATTTTTAACGACTGTGGTAAAGGTTTTCTTCTCGTGTATATTAAAATAAAAAGTAAAGGCCAGCATTGAAACTTAGTTATTCACGGAAATATATAATCATGACGTAATAACTGAGGTAGAAGTAAAAAAATAATAGGGGAAGTCAAACGGGTGAATGCCATTAACTTTATTGTCAATTACGTTTTGTGAGGTACAAAAAGCAGGCATGTGCCATTAAACGGCCATTTGTTCGTTAATTGTTTAAGCTGTTTTGGGACAAACATTCAGATACGAGAGAGAGAGAGCCGTGGGCGAAGACGGTTGTTTCCATCCGATCGATATGTTTATTACAGATAGATAAATATGGTGTGAGCACCAGACAACATCGCTCGAATGAAAAAAGTATATTTGTTGCTGGAGATGGTCCGTATCACATTTTTGCATTTGTAAAATGAAAAGAATAGCTCAAAGGCAACATTTCTTGGCCTTTAATGTCTCTTCTAGGAAGAGATTTTAATGCTAGAACAAGGCGATGATAGTCTCTAAATGCGTTAGCTGCTGACTGACAGTAGACAGTACACCTATAACAATTGTTTTTTTTTTTTTTTAAATATAAATTAAATTTGCATATCATTTATTTTTAAACAAAAATAAATAAAAAAATGTACAGTACGTACCATGTAAGGCAGAATCGATTTGGCAAATGCGAGAGCGTGGAACATCGGTTACTTCACTACTTTATGCTTCTTCTATGGATGTCAGAGCAAGAACTGTAAAGTTGACATTTTCTGGATCTCTTTCCATAAAACTCTTGCAAACTTTGCTTGCATCCTACACACCACAAATATATTATTACATCTTATAAATGCTTTTAAAATTATAACATAAATTAGTTCTATGTATGCTTAAATAATTAAGTATGTTACTCTAAAACACAAGATCCTATCACAGACAAAATCTTTAAGAATTGAACCATATTTCCACCAAACTTGTATTTTTAGCATTCTATAATTATAATGTAGTATAATGTAACAATTTATAGCATTAATAATTTGTTTGTCGTTTATTAATCCCACATTTTTAGACTTGGGACCTTGAAACGTGTGTGGAGGGCCACTTTAAAGCTTAATAACTCCCGTGTCTTTTGTCGAAAATTTCTGAAATTTTGCAGGGAGGTTTGTGTATTAGGGGGATTAATGTTATTAAATTTTGTTAAAGGTCAAGGTGTGGGAAGACAGAGGGGAGGTCACTTGTCATATCTCGTGTGGGGTCGGATTTAATGAAGATTTTACTTTATACATTATTATAGTGCATTTACACATAAACAGGTTGTTTTAATATACAAACGATAGTAAATATTATAGTGTTTATCAATATACAATTTGGATTTCCTGCTTTTCTCCAGAATTGTACAGAAAATATGGTTTAATTTCAAAAGTTAACAACAGATGGCGGAATGACGAAATAAATACAGTACAGTATACAGTATTTAAAATTCGGTCGTAATTGAAAAATAACAAATATATATATATTAAGGGGGAGCCCACGTGCAATGTTGACTTCAGGGAAATTTTCATGGAGGGAAATTTTTGGGAAAAAAATATTTTCTTACAATAGGTCGGTTTGAGGCCCCCTGTTGGTGTGGGCCCCAGGCGATTTTCCTTTTTTTGCCCATAGGATAACGATAACACGATATTTAATCTAATTGTAAGTATGATTTGTTTGAAACGTGACAATTTATACGTGAATTTGACGTCATTTTCGTATTTGCTCATAACGTTGATACATTAAAAATGAAAGAATGACGTCAAATTGACGTGACAATGCTCATTATGGCGTTGAAGTTTGCAAACCTTATTGGAAATTTAAATACGTAGTCCTATATAAAATTATAACAGGAAAATAGAGTTATGAGTATTATTGGGCTGCAATTTTCGCCTATAAATTCCCCTGTCTGTCTGTACTTCATTAAACTCCAGAACGGAGTTAAATATATGAAAGTCCAGACCATATTAACTATGTACGAACTTTCGATTTGGGCCGGAATTCATGAAGAGAGCATTCGTAAGCTTAGAGTACCGCACGAACGAAATTTCTCATAGAATAAATATAAATCACGAATAACCTTATGATCGAAGCGGTAAACGCATCAGTTTATCACTCTGGGAAGACAAGAGTTCGAGTCCATGTCAGAAACTTAAGGAAATTTTTATGGGCAATCTATCCGAATAAGTCGGATGCCGTCCTTCATCTACGGGCCACAAACCCATTGTGGACTCGGCTTAACCCATGATGGATACGAACATCCCTTGAAAGAAACCATGGAAATTAATCTTCGAGTGGTTTTTTTACTCTTTTCGCCCTGTGGGCACTAAGAGGGCATCTTTTAGCAAGCCCATTATGGGTTAGGCCTGGTGGTGAGGGACGGGATCCGACATATCAGGACTAACTTTAAGACCAAATATAGAATATGATCACACGAATACTCGTATGAAATATGTGTCTATAGTATTAACATTTTTTGAAGAACTCCGAATATTTGAATAAACTTACCTCTAGCAAAGTTTCGTCGGAACTAGAACCGTGGTTAATGGGTACACTTTTTCTTCCATCTGTAATGGAAATCATCACTACATTAGCTTGAGGAAACATTTATATTAATTACAGAAAAATTTGCTAGTTTTGCCTGAAAGTACAGGGTGATTATAATTAAAGTTCTACTTTGAAATGGCCATAAAATAAAAACTACTGGACAGAATGTTATCAAACTTGGTAATAGTGTACAGGACGTCATGGGATTTTATTTCCCGCGAAAAAAAATAGTTCAAAAACTCACCACAAACGGAAAAATGGCGCTGTCTGCATATTGTTAAACGAAATAAGACACGAAGACATCGTTGAAAATGTTTTTAATCGGTTTTATAACGCGTTACAGAGCATGTTTAATGTGGTGATTTTTGATAAGCAAGTTACATCTCATTACTGTGTTCTCAACAGTAGCATATCAGGAGTAACCCCAGAAACAGTTTCGTTTTAAAAACCGATTAAAAACATTTTCAACGATGTCTTCGTCTCTTATTTCGTTTAACAATATTGCAGACAACGCCATTTTTCCGTTTGTGGTTAGTTTTTTAACTATTTTTTTTCGCGGGAAATAAAATCCCATGACGTCCTGTACACTATTACCAAGTTTGATAACATTCTGTCCAGTAGTTTTTATTTTATGGCCATTTCAAAGTAGAACTTTAATTATAATCACCCTGTAAATTAATCAGGAAATTTACGGTTTGATTAACTTACCCAACTCGTACAGATTTCCATCGACACAGACAAAAGTAACAAAATGCAAATTAGCATCTTCTTCGGCATCTGGTGCCTAAAATGATCCAATTTTTAAAGATTATTTATTAGTGATTTTAATGGTGAATGCTTTAAATTTATCTATAATTATAACCGACCTCTGTCTGTCCTTCTTGAGCACTGGCTTCGTGGAGTGCCACGATGTCCTATTAAAAATTTCAAAATTATTTTTTAAACAAATATCACACAATTTTGTCCTATATTTATTTGAATTTTTAAAAATTACTAACGTCATATTTTTCTAATTCTTGACCTCTTTCTTCTGGAGCGAGGTCTTTGGTTTGATCTATAAAACGTTTCAGGACACTTTCCTCGTCTGCAAAGAGATATCTTTCGTTTTGTTTTATCATATTCCGGATGACAATACTATATTTTACGCGTGTTTTATTCTTACCCATTTGAATCTTGCCTGCATTGTTTGCTATGGAATGGATGAGGGCTATTGTCCCGCAGGCATTCTTGATGACTTGATTCATAAAATATATGCCATCACTAACGGTTTGTCCATCCGACTGAATTCTCTCCGCTTCTTCTTTACAATAACTTTCATACTGAAACATGCAAGTTATTTTAAATGATGATATACAACTGTCAAGAGTGGCTCATTAATCTCTAACAGTCCATTAAAGTCAATATCAATAACAGGTTATTAAATATAATTCAAAACACTTGGTAATCGTTTATAAATTTATATAAGCTTATNTTTGGCTACATTCCAGCAACCAACAGTCGGTTATGACTATAATAGTTAACAAATAAAAGCATTTATTATTATTATTATTATTTCTTACTTATAAATCGAGTGAATGATTTAATATTAATTAAATAAATCTGGCATTTAAAATACAAATAATTTGTGTAAACGAGTAATTACTACAAAAAGGCAAACTATAATAAAAAGTATTGACAAGTACCGGAAACGTGACAGCTCGATTTCCGGTTTCGATTGTGACCATTGAAAGATCATTATTTATATTTACAATGATAAAAATTATCGAAAAAAATTGAATTGATTTAAAGTTTTAAGTCTTTTACGTTAGAAAAATACGTCAAAGAAATGGTACATCAATCAAATATCGGGTTTATTGTGAAGGACCGCGGAGTGAAAAGTGGGTTAGCAGTGGTATAGGAAACTGAAAAATAAAGAGGAAAATGTGTAAATCGATACGGTTTTCGCTTAAGTTGTTTATTTACCGCAAACGAAATTCGAGATAAATCCGACATCTGTTTAGAACATTATCTTTCCCGTGTCTGACAACTTGTCAGATATTCGATAGATTCACTTTAAGACAAATATTTTTGTTGACTTCCATCCAAATCTAGGCGAAAAATCTCTCTCTGTAACTAGAAATGATTTAAGTTTCATACAAAAGTTAAAATTTCATTTTAAAAGCATTTTTTCCCTGAAAATTTCGTATACAAACTTACGTATTTTTAAAGATTATATGCGTCAAAATAAATAATCTAGTGGAAGATTAAGTGGAGAAGAGACAGACCTGAATAAAAAGGGAGATAATGGAACGAAAAGGGCACTCATTAAAACCCTTTTAGTTCGGAGTTTCTATGGGTAGAATCCACTTCGAACAGTATCCAAGATGGGGGCGATTAGTGAGTGTTGAGACATGGAAAAACCGAAATATCTAAGACAGAACACGTAAAAAGTTCCTAACTCGGACTCAGTATCAGGCTAAAGCCTTTATTGTTTAAACCGGTTCGACTAGAAGGTGTAAAAATACGGTATAAACATTATTATACGGTATTTAATTCTATTTAATTTCTTGATATTAAAAGGAGAAATCAAATTATGGAATGAATCAATAAATATCTGAATGATACATGTTTATATATTGTATTAGCTGTAAATGTGTAACTAATTAAAAGGAACTTAAACTTTTCCGGTAAAATATGAATAATACGTTGTTTTCCGGATAAAATATTACCATAAATAGCATTAAATCTTCTCAGTTACCGTTGAATATTTTAGTGACCGAAGAAAATGTTTTGGTGTTTTTACTTTCGACGTTTTAATAGATTATTATTACTTTTTCTGCTTTTTTTAATCAAAAGTCAGAACAACGTTCTTATATGTGTCATTGACGATTGTACAGATGATGTCACTGACGTATAGTGTAATTATAATGACGTGTTTCAATATTTTACTTTTTATACGACGAGACATATGATTGGAGGATCGACGTATCGTGCTTCGTATAGAATGTTAATGGGGCAGTTGTTTTATACACAAACGTTTTAAAATATATATGTAAACACTACCGTTCAGATACTGGGGAAAAAAATAATAATATATATAAATTCAATTGGATATAATTTTGTGTAGAAATAAAATGTATGTGGAAATTGGCCTGTTGGTATGTCATTTACATGAAGGAGACAGGAGAAGCGATGAAGTCATCTCTTTTCTTTCTTCAAATTGAAGCGAGATGTGGAAAAATATTTACATATTGTCTGCACGTTTATAGTTAAATTAAATAGAAAATGATATTATAAAACTCTATAACTATTCTTTACTATATTTTATTTAAAAATTGTGAATATAAAAGGGGGAGAAAAATTCTATGAAATATGGCAACTGAATACAACCAGTAATTATGAATAAATTTTCAAAGAAATTTAACCAAAAGAATGTGGTCTTGTCACGTAATTATTTCCTTTGCAGAAAGTTTCTTAAATAGTTAATGTAATCTTGAAAAACTCTTATCATCACCTTCCTTTACTCCTTTGTTATAACATATCTGGTGTGATGTATTAGTGTAATTTTATATTGAAGACTTGCCAATTAATTACGTAGCCACTAAAACGTAATATCGTATTCAAATAATTAAAAATAATAGTAGAATGGATCGTAATAAAAGTAATGTTACACGTAAAGAATACAAAGTATTTATTTATATTCATATATACTACGTTTAAATAATAAAAGTGTTATATAGTCTTCCATTATAAAGTAAGCCATTATAATTATTTTTACGAGTTAGATTTAATTAAACACAATCGAGAGCATTAAATCGAACCTTTTACTAATTGTTTATAACATTAAAAGTATGGAGTTAAACAGTCGAATGTCGATTCTAATTGAAGATCAACGGTAATAATATGGCGTACAATTTTTTTTTTTAAATGTGGGGCCACGTAAGACTATTATAGCCCAAGGCTTGTCATGTCCGGAATCTTCTTCTAAACGACGGTTTTTATGATAATGTCATATTCCTACCAAGTTTAATTGTGTTTAATAGTTCATTATTTGAAATGATAATCAAAATTTGAAAGAGTTAGAAACTAAATAAATCTTTTATTTAAATATATAAGAATTAAAATAATATAAATTAACTTATTTTACCTCCGTTAATAGAGAAAAAAAACTTTGCAATTTAAGTACGAAGGCCAATACAATCGATATTGTATTATTTTGGACCACCCACGAGGTATTTCAATCAATTGTTTGCTTCGATCGATTTAATTAAAATCTGTGTCTGTTATTTAATATATTATACTATGTAATTAGTTTTGTTTTTTTAAATTGTTAATTAAAATTCGGTTATAAAAATTTTATTATCAGTAGCTTTTATCTTGGTTCTTTCCCTGTTAGATTAGCATCTACCTGGTGAAATAATTTAAATTCCGTAAAGTTCAAACTGTTTACAATGACTATATTCATGAGTTTATTCTTTATTTTTAACGACTGTGGTAAAGGTTTTCTTCTCGTGTATATTATAAAATAAAAAGTAAAGGCCAGCATTGAAACTTAGTTATTCACGGAAATATATAATCATGACGTAATAACTGAGATAGAAGTAAAAAAATAATAGG